>NC_041380.1:127188253-127274032 GCF_002162155.2 Triticum dicoccoides | reverse complement strand
TCGCTCCGCCAAAGCCGCCCTCCCCGCCGCGCCGATACGTCAGGGCCGCGGTTCGGCGATCCTCTCGCTCCCATAGTACGCTCTCGTAGACTGTCGTCCTCTAGCCACGCCGCCACCTCTGGCTACGTTCTTGTGGAGGCGCACGGCGGTCAGTGCTGCCACCGCTGGCGACGTTCGTGTGGAGATGCATGGTGGTCAGCTTCTCCCACGGTACGCGCATTCTAGACTAAGGCCCCGTTTGTGTCGGTGTAGCGCTGGATGTTAGCTGATAGACGCTGTTAATCGCACTGTTTGCCGAAGTAGTTTACTGTCAATATGCTCTGCTTAAGAAGCTTCCTTGCCCTATTCTGCACTCAATCTGGTTAGCTGAGATGGCATGCCAAGGCCGATTAGTTGCTAAAATATCCTGCCATATGTTTATTGTGACGTAGATTGCCATGGTCTAGTAGCCAATTTGTTAGGTGAAATAGCTCTACACCGTTTTATACTCGATCTTTGTTGCTGCGATGGCCTTCGATAGTTTGATGGCTGTGTGCTCGGCCTCATTGACTACTGAAACAGCCTGCCATAATTTGGCACTCAAATCTATTTGCTGAATTAGCTTTACATATATTTTGTTACTTAGATCTGCTCATCCAAATATCTTGCCATAGCTTTAGACATCGACCTAGGTATTTTTTTGGACTTCATAAAAAAGCATATATGTTTTTCCTGTAATATCTAGTAGAAGAACTAATTTGTATGTCTAACGGATGGACAGGACTTGGATAACTTCTGCTCGAAGATTCTCCGCCGCATATGTCGAGGGGGTTGAAAACTTCATGAACTTTATCAGAGCTGAGTACAGTGGTCCGAAATCAGATGTGCTCTGCCCGTGTGGCAGTTGTATGAGTTCAGTTACAAGACCCAGTCAACTGTGCAAAATCATCTACACTTGTATGGGATGTCGGTCACATATACTAGGTGCGTTCATCATGGTGAAGCTATGAACGTCAATGTTATTGACTACGTGGAAGCAGCAGATCACCATCTTGATCTGAGGAGGTGGTGGTGGCGGAGCCAGTGAGTTTGACCAACATTGAAACAATGCTACGAAATGCTCGTGCATTCCGTGAACTTTCACCTGCAGAAGAAAAACGATGGGCCCACATGTTGGAACAATGCAACGTTGCTATCACCCCAGGAAATAAGCTGTCAGCATTCTCAGCTATGGTCACCTTTCTTCAGGTGAAGACATCTGAGTGGATGACCAACAAATCATTCGATGCGATGTTGGCTGCTTTCCGCAAATCTTTCCCAGATGCGTCTGAGCTGCCACACAACTACAGTAAAATGAAGAATTTCCTTCGTGCAGTTGGAATTGGATATGATATGATCCATGTTTGTAAGAATAATTGTGTTCTGTTCCGGAAGGATTATGCCAACTTAAGTGAATGCCCGAAATGCAAATCATCAAGATGTAAAGATGGCGATGCCGTGAAGAGGATTCCTCATAATGTTCTGAGACATTTTCCAATTACACCAAGATTGCAGAGGTTGTTTCATGATGCTGAAACAAGAGAGGATGTACTGTGGAATTCTAGGAACCAGGAGTACAGAGATCAGAATGTAATGAGCCATCCATCTCATGGTAGTGAGTGGACAAGCTTCAATGATAAACACAAAGAGTTTGCTGCTGACCCGAGAAACATTAGACTTGGCTTAGCTTCAGATGGATTTAACCCATTTGGCCACCAGAGCGCCACATATAGCATGTGGCTAGTGCTTGTTATCCCTTACAACATGCCTCCAAATGTCTGCACCAAAGAATCAAACTACATGATGGCCTTGCTCATCCAAGGTCCAAAAAGTCCTGGAAAGGATTTTGATTTGTTCATGGAGCCTCTTGTGGAGGAACTTCAGTAGCTATGGAAGGGTGTTCTCACTCGAGACCTATATAGCAGCCCACCAGCTGATTTCTTTCTGCGTGCTGTTATAATTTGGTGCATCCATGATTATCCGGCTTTGGGCACTATGTCAGGGCGAACGGCACATGGTTACAATGCATGTGTTCGCTGTGACAGGAATCCGCTGTCATACGCAATACTTAGCAAGATCTGTTACATTGGACACTGTCGTTTCCTTGCCAAGGACAAGCTGCATCCTAGAAAATACCGAAGACATGTGTTCAATGCAAAGCATGAAAACCGTGATGCGCCAAAGAGGCTCACCGCCGATGAGTTGCAAGTGGAATTAGAGAAGGTCAGGCATATTACACCAGGAAACCATCCTGGTAATGGTAGCGGGAAAAGGAAGTGTGGCAGGGTAGAAGAGAGATTATTGTGTACCCGCAGGTCCACTTTGTGGGACTTGGAGTATTGGAAAGATTTGGATCTGCGGCATAATCTTGATGTGATGCACATCGAGAAAAATATATGTGACAACATTATCGGCACACTTTTTAATATTGAAGGCAAGACAAAAGATACCTTAAAATCTAGGATTGATTTGACACACCTGGGTATCAGAAAGGATTTGCAGGTGCAAGATGAAGGTAAACCATGGAATATGGCACCAGCTGTGTATGTCTTGGACAAGGTAAAAAGAAAAGAATTCTACGAGGTCCTATCACGTGTGAGATTCCCACATGGATTTGCTTCCAACCCTGAAAGGTGCGTCAGTGCAGATGGAAAGAAGGTACACGGGTTGAAAACTCATGACTGCTACGTCCTACTTCAAAGGGTTTTACCTGTTATCCTTGGAGGATTGGGCCGCCCTGACTTATACAGAGCAGTTGCAGAGTTGGGACAATTCTTCAGGGAACTCTGCAGTAGGAATATCAGGATAGATGCTTTGGAGTGTCTTAGAGACAATATACCAACTATCCTATGTGACCTTGAGAAGATATATCCTCCATCCTTCTTTGATGTGATGGTGCATTTGGCTGTTCATCTACCTGATGAGGCACTACTTAGAGGTCCAGTACAGTATGGCTGGATGTACCCTATTGAAAGGCGGCTAGGCACTTTCAAGGGCTATGTTAGGAACAGAGCTAGACCCGAGGGTTCCATTGTAGAGGCCTACATTGCTACAGAAGCGTTGACATTCTGCTCAAAATACATTGAAACAGCTCATCAGCTTAGCAAAGAGGTGGGTGAAGACAATCCCGGGCTCAATGTTTTCGATTATTCTGTTCGAGTTACAGGGAAGAGTCGACAAGAGGACAAACCTAAAGATTTGGACAAAATGGTTTGGTATGTGTTGAATAACTGTCCTGAGATACTACCTTATATCAAGTAAGTGCAGTACTGCAGCTTATACATCGCAATATACTAAACTTGCAGCACATTCTTATATATTTAGATGTTTGACGCGATCACTATGTTGTGCAGCATCTACAAAGAGGAGTTATTGCCGCAAAATGCAAGAAACATTGACAAACTGGTTATGGCAGGATTTGCGAAATGGTTCAAGAACCATGTAAGCTTTTGAAGTGCACTGTTAGTTTTTTAATATATTGAGTACATAAGATGATCATCTTGTCTATTTTCTAACCATAGGTTAAGAAGATGCGGGAGGACGGGCAGGCAGTTGATGATGCCCTTTACTCACTAGCAATGGGTCCTGATACTCGGGTAAGACATTATGAATCTTGCGTTGTTGGACATGTGCGCTACAACACCCTTGCACGAGATGAAGGCAGGAAGACACAAAACAATGCCATCATGAGCACGAATACGTATGACAAAGAGACAACTGAAATGTATGCTAACATAACAGACATTGTTCAGTTGTAGTATATCTCCAGTTTCGAGGATCATCGGTGTGTGGTTCTGTTGTGTTGTCATTGGTATAACCTGTTTTCCAGGATCGCAAAACCCAGAGCTGATGATTATTTCAAATCCATCAATGTCAAGGCGGCGTACCAGACCAACGAGCCTTTTATTTTGGCAAATCAAGCAACACAGATATTTTTCTTGGAAGCCACATTTGCACATAGCGATGACTGGAGAGTATTGCAAAGGTTTGAGCGGAGGAATACGTTTAATGAAGTTGCACAACAAGATGATTCTTACACTGCTCCTGATGTACAAGATAACACAGATGTTCCTAATATCTTTGAGAACCATCACGTCAATGACGCCGGCGAAAAGATTGCCTGTCGTGCTGTGGACATACAAGAGTTGATCAAGAAGAAGCCAACGTTCGAGGACGTTGAGGACGAAGAAGAAGATGACACCATGGGGAATTACGATTCAGACTGATACACATGGTGAAGATGTTGACGCTGCTGCTACGGATGATGATTACATTGCTTTTGTCGTATTTGCCTGTCAGAAGATGTTTTTATCTACTATGTGAAATTGTGTTTGCTATGACAACTGAAACCTGATGAACATGTTGTTTAGTATTTTGCTTTGAGAACATCACTTGTTATGTATGGCGATTTGTGTTTGGTGATTGTATGACAACTAAAACATGATGGCATTGTTGTTTAGTTGTACTCATATTTGGCTGTGAAACTTGAATTTGATGACATAGTTTGCTGTTGGACTACAATTTGCTCGACGTCTTCGAATGAGAACAAAGCTGACCCAACAGGGCCTCTGCTATTTATTTATTATTTATATGAGCAAAAGGGGATACCCCCTGATTTCCGTTAATAGAAATCATTAGATGTTCACAACACTACGCCCAGCCTGCTACACAGGTTTCATTCATTACTAGTTTCAGCAAAGTGCTCATGTCGTAGCCACTGTATACATCACGAGTGCTACATACACTAGAAATAAAGAGACAATCATCCTACAGAGCACATCGATTTTTCCCATTATCTTCACAAGCTCTTTCATCTCCTCATTGCTGTCAAGGCCGTCCAGCAGCTGTTGCTTGGCCATGATCAGAGGAACTGCATCTTTAATCTTCTGCTCTGCATCTTCCTCTTCTGCCGTTCCTTCAGTTACTTGTCCAACACCCCAACCTACTGGTATTGGGATTCCTCGGCCAACCAAATAATCAGCGTAGTTGCATTCCCCCACATCAGCAACTTCCCAGAAATACAAATCACACGAATCTTCCCTTTTCTGCACGAATCAAATTGGAAGATCATCAACCAAACTATTAAAAAAAATCAGCAACTGAAAGTGGCAGAACAACACTTAAACATATTATTACCCCATGATTCGGGAATTTGTAGAAGACTCGGCCAGGGTTGCAGATTGTGGTTGAGACGCGACGGATGACTCTGCGTGATTTGCAGCAGTGGCACCACACCAACGGCAGCGGGTTGCGATGAGCAATCGGCTATGGTGCGCGTGCCGGCGGGGGTGTGATGAGACCCACAGGCAATGGTATGGGTGGCGACTTGGCGCATATCTGGTTGTTGCCTGCTGAAGAGCGGCTGGACGAGCAGCCAGTGGACATGGTTGCTGCGGCCAGAGCTTCTGATGCTAGGCAGAGTAAGTAGAGAAGAGGAGAAGCAAACGTTGGATATGTCAGTTTCATTACTTGCAGAGTAGCATAGATAGTCATAGTCTAGGTTTGGATTCGAACCAGCTACAGGAGCACGTCTTTCTTTTTCTAAAACTCAGCAATGCCTCTTTACTGGTACACTAGCTTGTTCTGTACGCCTTCCCAAGTCTTTGATTTTCTTTATATATATAAAGAAGTATGCTACTTGGTGTCCGCTTAGTCAACAAACGATTGTGCGAACCTTGACCGTTGGATTGACATTCAACGTCTGTCGCGTTTCTTCAGTCTCTTCTTCCTCGAACCGCCAAAACCAAACCAGCACCGGCGGGACCGCCTGCTCCCGCCTCCCACGGCTGGCTGTGATCTTCCCCGGCTCTTGTTCGTTCCCGTCTGAGGCCTCACCATCGTCCTCCTCCTTGGTTCACTCACCGTGGCGCCGCCCTCCGGTGTTGTCAGCATGGTCAACAACCGAGAGGAATAAGGAGATGACTGTACATGGTGAGGATGACAGTAGGGACCCAGCAGCGCGCAGTAATTTTGTTTTTTCGGGATGGAGAAGGGTATCAACTGGGTTGTGCGGGACCCGTGGCCCGTCTAGCCCAGGCTTTTATTTCATATGTTTAGCACATGACCAGCCCAGTTTGTTTTTTTTTCTTTCTGAAAATGGCTAGCCAGCTATTTTGTTTTTTGTAGAATAACCAATGTAGGCCTACTTGCTTTTCTACGCCCTGTTGGGCCGGAAATCTTTCAAGATGAGGAGGGATGCATTTAGCCCAGAAATGGGCTATAAGTAATAAGAAATGGGCTATAAGTAATAATAAATGGGCTGTAAAATGAAAAAATATAGCAAACATGCAATTAGTTCCAAAATATTGTTTTCTTTCGGATTTTGATATTTTAAATTTCATTGTTTTTGTGCAGGTAAAATTTCATTGAATTTAAATTAAGGTATATTTAGATTTAAAATTAATTTGAATCTGGCTAGAAATTTCGGGCTGTATGCTGTTTGGGACAGATTTGGAGGCTGACTTGTGGGTCTACTAGGTTGACTGTACTTCGGCTTTGTCAACTTAGTCCACAAACGATTCTAGCAGCAGTGACCGTTGGATGTTAATCCAACGGCCGTGCTGCTTCTTCAATATCTGATCTTCTTGCTCCAGCCGCCCAAACCAGCTCCGGTGGGACTGCCTGCTCCCGCCTCCCGTGGCCGGGTGTGCTGCCGCACAGGCCACACCGCCCCACCCTACTTCATTGCTGGTCAGGTCATTCCTCTACTCACCCACACCTCCTGTTATTTTCCGGCGACGGCAGCCGGACCAGTAAACCCTCGTACACCCCACCACGTGGGCAACCATTGCCGAGTCTTCCCCGGCTCCGTGTCGTTCCCTTCCTAGGCCTCGCCGTCGTCCACCGCCATGGTGCTCTCGGCGTGGTCTGGTCAACGTGGTCAACGAACGACATCCATCGTCCGTGGACTATATGCGCAAAATAATGATTCCTCCACCTGGGAGCTGGGACCCACCGGAAGGGCCTCTGTATTTCGCGAAAAAATGCCCCCCCCCGCTGACATGTCGGACCCACCAGCTATATCTTCGCACGCAAGGAAGTGCCTCCTTATTACGTACAAAAAAATGAATACCCCTACTAGCTGGGATCCACCATTGTGGGAGGCTGACTTGTGGGCCTTCTAAGTTGACGGGGACGGAGGGCTTTGTCAACTTAGTCAATATGAACGATTCTAGCTCCAGTGACCGTATGATGTCCATTCAATGGCCATAGTGCTTCTTCAACCTCTGGTCTTCTTGCTCCAGCCGCCCAAAGCAGCGCCGGTCGTGCCGCATGCTCCTGCCTCCCGTGGCCGGCTGTGCAGCCACGGAGGCCTCACCGCCCCCTACTATTCCCACCGCTGGCCAGGCCCTACGGCGACGGCAGCCTCACACCGTAGCCGAACCAGTGAACCCTCGTACTCCTCTCTGCGCGGGCTTCCACTGCCGCGTCTTCCTCGGCTCCGCGTCGTCCCCTTCCCAGGCCTCGCTGTCGTCCACCGCCGTGGTGCTCTCCGCGCGGCGTGGTCAACGTGGTCAAGGAACGACTTCCATCGGAAGAGTACTGTACGTGGAGAGGCTGATAGCTGGGTCCACGTCCACAGCCTAGTTTTTTTGTGATTTGCCAAGTAAGTCGCTTTGTCAGGCCTGTTGGGCTGCAAATCTTTCAAGATGAGGAGAGCTTTCATTCGGCTGGCCGAGAAAATGGCCCATCAGTAATGAGAAATGGGATGTACATTTTTAAAACACATCAAACCGGCAATTAGTTTCAAATATCTTTTTTTTAATTCGAGATTTTAAATTACATTAATTTTTATGCGTGGAGAATTTGTTGGATTTTATATTGATATACATTTATTTTTAAAATCAGTTTGAATGTGACTTGAAATTTCGGGATTAAAAACAGTTCGGACCGCACCGAAATATGCAAAATTTCTTATAATTTTTTAATCGTGGCCACAATATGGGCTGTAATGCTAACAAAAAGAATATGGGCTCCAAAAAAAACTTAAGAATTAGCAAATGGGCTATATGTTGTTTTCCACATATTTGAGGCTTTCCTAAAAAAATGTTGACGCATAAGCAGTGACTGTTGGATGTCCATCGAACGGCTGTCGTGCTTCTTCAATCTCTGCTCTTCCTGCTCCAGCCGCTCAAACAAGCGCCGACGGGAGGACTGCCTGCTCCCTCCTCCCCGTGGCCGGTTGTGCTGCTGCGCAGGCCTCACCGCCCCACCGTACTCCCATCGCTGGCCTAGCCATCCCTCTACTCACCCACACCTGCTGTTATTCTCTAGCGACGGCAGATGAACCAGTAAACCCTCATACAGTCGTACTCCCCTCCGCGTGGGAAACAATTGCCGAGTCTTCCCTGCCTCCGTGTCGTTCCCTTCCTAGGCCTCGCCGTCGTCCACCGCTCTGGTGCTCTTGGCGCAGCCTGGTCAATGTGGTCAACGACCGACATGCATCTGAAGTGGACTGTACGTGGAGAGGCCGACAGCTGGGTCCACGGTCGCACGCAAGGAAATGCCTCCTTATTATGCGCAAAATAATGATTCCTCCACCTGACATCAGGGACCCACCGAAAGGGCCTCTGTATTTCGTGAAAAAAACGTTACTGCCGCTGACAGCTCGGACCCACCAGCTATATCTTCGCATGCAAGGAAGTGCCTCCTTATTACGCACAAAAAATGAATACTCCCCCTGTTAGCTGGGACCTAGTATAGTGGCAGGCTGACTTGTGGGCCTACTAAGTTGACGGGGACGGAGGGCTTTGTCAACTTAGTCAATATATGCACGATTCTAGCTCCAGTGACCGTACGATGTCCATCCAACTGTCGCAGTGCTTCTTCAACCTCTGGTTTTCTTGCTCTAGCCTCCCAAACTAGCGCCAGTCGTGCCTCGTGCTCCTGCCTCCCGTGGTCGGCTGCGATGCGGCGGAGGCCTCACCGCCCCCTACTACTCCCACCGCTGGCCAGCCATCCCTATACTCACCCACACCCCCTATTATTCTGCGGCGACGGCAGCCTCACACCGCAGCGAACCAGTGAACCCTCGTACTCCTCTACGCATGGGCATCCACTACCGCGTCTTCCCCGGCTCCGCGTCGTCCCCTTCCTAGGCCTCGCCGCCGTCCACCGCCCTGGTGCGCTCGGCGCGGCATGGTCAACATGGTCAAGGAACGGCTTCCATCGGACATGGACTATACGTGGAGAGGCTGGCAGCTGGGTCCACGGCCGCAGCAAGGAAGTGCCTCCTTATTACGTGCAAAATAATTATTCCTCCACCTGACAGCAGGGACCCACCGGACGGGCCACCGTATTTCACGAAAAAAACGTTTCCCCCCTGACTGCTGGGACCCACCAGCTACACCTTCGCACGCAAGGAAGTGCGTTCGGGCAAAAAAACCATTCGCCCCCTGACTGCTGGGACCCACCAGCTACATCTTCGCATGCAAGGAAGTGCCTGACAGTCGGGACCCACCTGGTCGAAGCGTACGTAGCATTGTCATTCTGGTCGCGAACGTGTACGTACATATATACTGGTCGATTTAGAGGCGCGCACGTGTCGTATTAGAGGCGCGCACGTGTCGTATTAGAGGCGTGCACGTGTCGTAGTAGAGGCGCGCATGTAGCATGTACACGTACGTACAACGGCCAGGGTGCAAGAAAGAAAATACGACCACATACGTACATACGGGCAGGGTCTCGAACGCCTACTCGCGCCTACGTACGGCCAGGGCTCGTGTACATGGCTGGGTCGAAACGAAGAAACAACATCGTCGTCGTGTTCATGGGGAGGCAACGGAATGCTTCGTGTTCATGGGGAGGCAACGGAATGCGTCATGTTCATCGGGAGGCAATAGAACGCATGGTCGTGTTCATCAGGAGGGCTTGGACGGAACAGGCGATGGAAACGAAGCTTGGCGTACCATAGAACGGAGGAAACAGACTTCCTACGGTCAAAACGGGGGTCCTGTTGATCGGGAGGGGTGTGGCGTGCCGCAAAACGAAGGAAACGGACCTCCTACAGTCGAAACAGGGGTCCTGTTGATGGGAGGGGTGTGGCGTACCGCAAAACGGACAAACGGACCTCCTATGGTCGAAACGGGGGTCCTGTTCATCGGGAGGGGTGTGGCCTACCGCAAAATGGGACTCCACGGGATACTGTTCATCTCCACCGTCGACCTCCTCCAGCCTCCACGGGCTACCGTCGACCTCCTCCAGCCTCCATGGGCTCCTGTTCATCCAGCCTCCACCACGCGCTACTCCACCGGCTATTGTTTAACCACCCCTCCACCGTCTACTGTTCATCCAGCCCTCCACACCACGGGGTCTTGTTCAACCACCCCTCCACGGGCACCCCTCCACCGTCTACTGTTCATCCAGCCCTCCACCACACCACGGGGTCCTGTTCATTCAGAGGCAACGCCACCGCTCACTGTTCATCCAAACCCCCCTCAACACTCACTGTTCATCCCAGAGGCAGCATCGATCGGCTTAAGTTAGCAGCAATAGCGAAGGAATCGCTTGATCGGGTTCAGTTAACAGCCATCGATCAATCACTCGGGTTCAGTAACGCGTAGCTTGCAGTGCAATCGCTCGGGTTCAGTTAGAGCCAACGCCCCAACGCCTCGCACACACGCGCGTACGTGTACGAGAGAAACGCGCATCGCTCAGCCCCCGACCTCCCATCGTAACCGGGAACTCCCCGAAATTTTCCTCCCCCTCGCTTCTACCACGGTTTTTTCCGTCAGGGACGGCCCAAAGAATGTCATGCAACTGAGTCTCCGGCCCACCCAGGATGAAAAGCCCATTTTCTGTCATGATTTTTTGTCATAGAAGTAGGAGCCCACCACATCTATGATGATACCGGGTTTTGTCACAATTATCGTCATAGAAGTGTCATATGTATGACAGAAAAAAATTGTTCGGCCCAAAATATCACGGATGTGTCTTTTTTTGTAGTGTATTGCAGCAGCTCGTTCGGCGATTTACCAGCAAGTCTTGCATCATTATCACAGCCGCCGGGTTCAAACCAGAACTTTTCAAGAAGGCGATTTGGTGCTCCGGCTCATCCAGGATCAGACTGATATGCACAAGTTGTCCCCACCTTGGGGAAGGACCTTTTGTGGTCAACAAAAATCTACACAACGGACCATACTACCTTATCGATGTTTGAGAGCACAAAGACTCACGTAAATCGGAGAAGGAGACCCAACGGCCGTGGAATATAGCTCATCTTCGGCCTTACTATACTTGAGCCACATGCTCTTCTTATGTACATAGTTATGACAATGTGTATATTATGATCAATATAATAAACCAGAGCCTCAGCTAAAGCGCGGTCTCTGTTGTTTTTCTGACATCATGTGTGATTACATGGGGGCTTCTGTTTATAAAGCGGAGTTCTGTTTACCCATTGATCCGGCTTATAAAGTCATATATATGAAAAAATCACTTGGGGGCTTGGTCGTTCAAACCATAGCTACACCTCTTGATCGGCATAAGGCCACCAGGGAAATCACTTGGGGGCTTGGTTGTATTTAAACCATAGCTACACCTCTTGATCGGCTTAAAGCCAAAAGGAAATCACGTGGGGGCCAAAGAGAGTGTTGCAAAAGCACAACTCAAACATAGGCACCCGCTGAGCACAACTCAAAATATTGCTTGGGGGCTCTTTGCTTTTCAAAGAACAAAGAGTCTACACCCTTGTAATAGGCTATCAAGCCAGGCTTGGAAGCCAGGTGTATTCACCTAAAACCCCGGGTTATCCTGCCTTTTTAAGTAAGCCACTCCGTCCAGGTAATCCTGGTATGACCCGCTGAACGTTTGACAAGTCAATCTCATAGACCCTGAACTTGTCAAAGTTAAAACGATGATTGGTTAATGTGAGGTCCATCTTAAAAGGCTTTGTAAAATGGTTTAACTCAGTGGCCTGGCAGCCCATGAAAAGTCTCGATTTGGGCCTGGCAGCCCATGAAAAGCCTTGCATGTTCTTTTTATATTTTTATTTGCCAAGTTTTTTCTCCTTTGATGAAGTTTATAATATCTTATGATAAACCAGCGTTTATTGACCCGGCTTGGCTTTCAACTATAAGTTGTCAGTTCATAATCAGTTATAATCCGGTGCTTATTGACCTGGCCTGGCTGTTGACTATAAGTTGGCTGAACAAATTGAGAATATTGCTGGTATCTATTGACCCGGCTTGGCTATCGATTATAAATCATCAGTTTACAATCAGATGTAAACCGGTGTTGATTGACCCGGTTTGGCTTTCACTACAAGTCGCTAGTATGATATACGAATAATCCGGTGTTTATTACAACCCGGCATGGTTTTATTATAAGCCAGCAAAGTAAGGAGGAGTTATTAGTACTCAAGATTTGGGTTATCACCCTTACTACAGAACGTTGGTAAGCCAACGATGTGATTCAATATCACAGGTATGATATATTTCATATTTGATTATTATTATTTGCAGCCTGGTTATAAACCTGGGTTATATGTTGGGCATTATGACCCGCTTGGCAATAAACCGCCAGGGCACTTTATACTTGTCATATGCAGAAACAGATTCAATAAAGCTACTAAGGATCATAAGCAGACATAACATAAATCATGGCGGATTCACAGTATCAGGCAAAAGTGAATATGCACGATGGCATAGAGACCAAGTGTTTAAACTAGCCTATTACAAGGCGCTTTGATGCCCAAAAGGATAACTATTTTTTTTAAGCAAAGGATTGCAGTATATAGAGGGCTAAACCGGCCTCCGGATCACGATTCTTCGGGCTAACTTGACGGCTGCGGGTCATCCTGTGCTGGTTCATGCTCCTCCTCTCTACCCAGCAGCTGGAAGTCAATGGTTGTCCAGTCGATTCCAGTTAGGGCCTTGAATACAGCTTCATCGCTTATAAGGGTGGAGGGGTCAACATCAAGGGCATAGGTATGCTTACGGATTGGCGGGATAAGAACTTCTGCATCATGAGTTGGCGCAGGAAGTCATGCGTTGTCAGTATCATAAACCGCGTGATAATGCGAAAGATATGTTTCTTCAGCCAATTTGCTCACTAAGGGGCGCATTTCCTTTGTCAACCTTCAAAGATCATCATTGTTAAACTCTGAACCGTCTTCCTTTAGGCTCGGATAGCCGCTTCCTATATCTGATGAGTCAAGATCTGGTACCCAAGTTTTAGCCCAGATTACCGCAGTCAGAGCACCCGACCTTGCAGTTGATCTTTTTAACTCGTCCAACTAGGCAGGCAGCATTGATAGCTTCTCAAGTGTTTCCTTCATCAAGGTTGGGGGCGGTTTGTTATGAGCAGCAGTGCAAATGGCCCGTTGGGCACCGAAATATAATTGCTCTATAAGAGTATAGGCATGCTTTAGCTTCTTTGGCATATCAGAGCCCAGGTGGGTAATGCGGGATCCTGCGGCATTGAACATATTGATAAACCGGCAGTTTATGGGATAATACATGTTGAAGCTTATCATAAAGGTACTTACCAAATACAACAGTGGTCATGGCATTGATTTGCCACTTCAAGCCAGTCAATTCTTCTGCTACCGGTTTAAGAGCTGTTTCAGCATCCTCTGCCCGTTTTAGCAGAGCTGCTTTTTCAGTATCCCATCTTGCCCATTCGCTTTTGAAGCTTTCCTTCAGTTGTTCCATAGCAGTTAAAGCGCCAGTCAGCTCCTCTTTAGCCTTGGAGGTTTCAGCTTGCTGGGACTTAATATTTTCCTGAAGGTCGGCGATTTGAGATTCTTTCTGGCTCAGATTAGCCTACAAGCGTCATTTAATAAGTCAGTAGTGCATGTTGGAAGTCCCAAGCACATAACATGTTATACACTTGGCACTTGGGGGCTAATGCATATGGCTTTTTTCAACTGACATTTTAAGTCCCAAGCACACAACAAGTTATACTCTTGGCACTTGGGGGCTAATGTATATTTGCTCAAGACAGAATTATGGATTTTTCTTCATCAACCGGTTTACAAAGATGGTTATCAAGAGTTTTGGAAGCTTCATGACAAGAAGGTGCCGATTCATCCTAAAAGTATAAACCGATCCCTTGGGGGCTTCGCAGGCAAAAACTGAAGTATTACAAAGTCCCGGTTCATGTTGATATCATAAACCGGCCCTTGGGGGTTGCTGGAGTTGATAGTAGAAATTGAACAAGAGAAGCAATTATGAAGAGTTAAATAGTGTTTACCTCATACCGCTCCTTCATCAGGCCTACTAAACCGGCTTCATAGTCGCGACTGGTATACAGGTGGTTCAAGAAACCAGAATGAATCCCTTGAGCATTGAGGTGGGCATAGCTGGATAAATCCGTTTTACACTTGCCCTTGTCCATAGCAGAAAACTCTTCCTTGGCACTATGCTTTGATGAAGCGATAGGATTGCCAGGGGTGGTGTGGCTGACATCAGTAACAATAACGTCGTCTGATTGTTCCTTAGCGGATTTGGCCGGGCTTGGCGGTTTATCCGTGGCTTTGGCTGGGCTTGGCGGGTCAGTAGCACGACCGGTGGGATCCTCTTCCATCGGTTCAGCAAAGGTATCATGGTATTCTGGTGGCGAATCATCATGTATGTCATCAGCGTTCGGCTCAAACTGTTCTAGGTTATCTTCAGTTGGGTTATCATCAGCCGGGTTATCGTCTGCTGGTTTATTCAATTTGGCCTTTTTTCTGGGCCTGGCCTTGGCTCTGAAAGGAAAAGATATAAAGGTTAGTATAACATGCAAGTATAAAGCGTGAAAAGGTTAAGTTTAAAGTGTTTACCCAGGAACAGTCTTAAGAGGAGGGAGCTGTGTGGCCGTTAACTCGCCAGATGATGAATGAAGCGTTCCCTGATAATTTGAATCGGACGGATTAAGAGGTTGTCAGAAATAGCCTGCCTTGGGATAAGAAGTATCAGAAGTATGTGAGACCTCAGATTGACGTTTCCGAACCGGAGTGTTTGGTAAACCGGCTGAAGTGACTACTTGGCCGCTGTGCCGGGTTGTGCAGCGAGCTTCGTGTTGCTGCTTCTTCAAAAGAAAGTTTGGGTCCAAGTGAGCTAGGGGGTGAGAAAATCTTACTTTCCGGTTTGCTTGACGGATTTTCTGTGTTGGCAGAGGATCTGAACCGGAGGAAAGAATAATTACCTCTGCGTCATCGGCTTGGCTGCCTTCAGCGTCATCCTGATAATAGTCGTTCTCAATGAGGTGTACGAAAAACGAACCAAGAGAGTCAAGTTCTACCTCTGAGTCCGGATTATCCACGTCATCATCAACATTCGGTTCAGAGGGTTCAGCGGTTTTTTTCTTGGCAGGTTTTTTAGTAACCTTGGTCTTGGGGCGAGGCGTCTTGGCCGGTTTGTCCTGTGGTTTCTTCTTCTAGAACGGATCATCACCCTGTCAAAAATTGACAAAATTTTGAGGGAATATTTAAAAGGATCAGATTAAAGCAGGAGTTATATGATTCTTACAGCTGGCGGTTTATTGGAAGCACAGAAGGGATTCAGCAGTGTTTTGCTGTAGACAGCCACCGATTCATCCAATATCTTCTTAACAACTTCAGTAATTTCATTTTCTGTTAGCTGAATGTCAATATGTTGTTGAGGATCTTTCCAGCCCCCTGTGTACTCACACATTAAACCAGGGCGTCGGCTTAAAGGCAGAATGCTCCAGGCGATCCAGCAACGAACAAAATCGACGTCTGTTAAACCGTTTGCAACGAAGGCCCGAAGCTTTGGAAGCTGTGGTGCATACTTGGATCGTTCCTTGGCGCTAAGACGTTGGGCAAATGGATGTGTATTGCTAAGACGATGAGGACGATAACCCGGTAGAGGATTTTCATCAGTTGGAGATGTATCTCAGCAGTAAAACCAAGTCTGATTCTAGTCCTTGGGGTGACTGTGATGCTTGGCGTGAGGGAAGGTGACGTATTTCCTTTTCTAAATTTCCATCCCGCCAAGTTCAGTATTGGGTCCGTCTGTAAATTCTGCGGCGGTTCAAGTAGAAGAAATCCCTAAACAGTTCAACCGTGGGCTCTTCTTGAAGATAAGCCTCACAAAATACTTAGAAATTGCAAATATTGGACACGGAGTTTGGTCCAATGTCTTGAGGATGGAGTTGGAAGCTAGCAAGCACATATCGAATTTTTTTGATCCGGGAGGGCTAAACCCTCGGCCCAGATGGTCAGCAAACACAATCACTTCTCCGTCCTTAGGCTCAGGAGGATTTTCCGGGCCAGGGACCCTCCAGTGGATGGCCTCCTTTTTTGCTAAAGCACCCATGTTGACTAAACCGTTCAATTGTTCCTCGGTAACCCGGGACGGAACCCAATTGCAGGAGTAAAATTGCTTGGCCATTTCAATGAAAAGCTGAAAGAAAAGATTAAATGTCGGTTTATGATTTATGACTGACAAGTATAAAGCGTCACAAGATCAAAGGAAAAGACGTTGAGGCATATACACATGTTAAACCGGAGTCTGACATTGGAAGGGTTACAAAGATAAACAAATCGGCGGTTTAAAGGGGACTAATGGTACCTACCGGATTATCATTTTCTAAAAACTAAACCGCCTATGCTGGTAAGGAAGGTACAGATTTGAAATAACTAAGTGATGGAAAAACAATTTCCACAAATTGGTATTACAAATATGGATCTATCATGTGTCAGAAAATGAAAAATTATTCAGGGTTAAATATTCTGGTACTTGAACAGTCAAAGGATTCAGATGGGATTTTCTACTTAAATAAGATGCATTAGTAGAAAGGAAGGATCATGGCGATTTCTATGCGGAATAAGCATCAAAGTTTAGATCAAGAACTATCAGGAAGAGATGAATAAGGACGAACACCGACGAACTCCAATGAACACTGAAACCCTAATGAAAGATCTAGGGTGGAAGGAAAGAGGACTTACCAATGTCACAAGAGCAGCGGAAAGGCGCCATGGTTCTCTGGTTTGATCAGGATGATGCAGTGGCCGTTGTTGGGGTAGAAGCGAAGGACTAAGGCGGCGGTAGAGCTCGAGCGCTAGGTCAACGCAAGGAAGGGGATAATGCGAAGAGGCACGAGGGGTAAAGATGAAAATGACCCCCGGCCTTATTTACAAGGCGAAGGGATAAGTGACAGGCACAAAAATCGAGGAGCCCAAAAATTGGATATGTGACAGAGCTGTCGCCTCGATTGTCGGAGGCTCATTAATGAAGGTGTGGTATATACAATTTATCATAACAGGTAACGTCATGGCGGTTTACTATAATCCTGGAAGATGACGCCATGGCGGATTACAAGATTTACGCGAAGGTATTGAAGGAGGAATTTTTCTTAAAGTGTTGAAGATTGACATGAACAGGTTCAAATCAACCTGGGGCCTAATGTTGGGGATATTACTACTGAGTATAAACCGGCCAGGAGGGGCCGGGTTATACCCATAACAAGTTATTCATATGGAAGCCCATGAAGACAAAGGGATATGACACTTTATGGAGCAGATATGGCATAAAGGCCCAGGGCCCAATGGCAGATTAGGGCCCGTAGACATAAACCGCCATACGATATGTAACTTGTATTTTAAGATAGGAAAGGGTAGAAACCGAGCCGGACACGTTTATGAGCCAGCCGTGATTCTGTGAACCACCGGGTGTCAACTTGTGTATATAAAGGGACGACCCGGCGGCGGTTTAAGGGGAGGACAACAACTCGAGAGCCAGGAAAAGCGGATTCGCTCCCTGGTCATTGAAACCCTAGCAATTCCATCACAACTGGAGTAGGCTTTTACCTTCACCATAAGGGGCCGAACCAGTATAATTCCTTGTGTCCCTTGTTCCGCTTTAACCCCTCTAAGCTACTACGTTGCGATGGCTCCATGACTAAGTCCTTACGCTAGGACATCTGCCGTGAAAAACCCACGACAAAGCTCGAAGAAGAGAATCGTATCTTGAGGGGCATCATCGCCAAGAATATTACATCACCACCCCCGAAGAAGGAGACATGAACACATGGGTATGGGCACTCCCCTTGGCAACTGCCAAGCTTGGGGGAGTGCCCCGGTATCGTATCACCATCACTTTTACCTTTACCATTTTTCTTAGTTCGATCCTTTTGATAATATCTTGATCTAGTAGAATAAAGTTTTAGTATGGTCTAGTTGTGAGTTTTGCTTTATGATCTTCTTGTGTAATCGAGTCCGTGAGCTATATATAATAAAGATTAGTGTTGAGTCCAGGGCTTGATTAGTTTTCTATGATCTTGAGGGAATAAAATAAAAGAGAAGAAATAAAAAGAAATAAAGAGATCATATGGATCTTATGGAGAGTAACGAGCTCACATATAGAGAGTATGATGAATAGAAGTTGTTGAGAGTTGACAAACATAGTTTTGGTCATTGTTGCAATTAATAGGAAGTAATAAAGAAAGAGAGGTTCACATATAAATGTACTATCTTGGACATCTTTTATGATTGTGAGCACACATTAAAATATGACATGCTAAAGAGTTGACATTGGACAAGGAAGACAATGTAATGGGTTATGTTTTCTTACATCTGAGATAAATTATATTGTCATGGATCATCCAACATGTTGAGATTTCCTTTCCCTCTCTTGCTAGCCAATTTCTTTGCACCAAGTAGCGATACTACTTGTGCTTCCAAATATCCCTAAACCCATTTTTGCCATGAGAGTCCACCATATCTACCTATGGATTGAGTAAGATCCATCAAGTAAGTTGTCATTGGTGCAAGCAATAAAAATTGCTCTCTAAATATGTATGACTTATTAATGTGGAGAAAATAAGCTTTATATGATCTTGTGATATGGAAGAAATAAAAGCGACGGACTACATAATAAAGGTCCATACACAAGTGGTAACATAAAGTGATTTTCTTTTGCATTAAGATTTAATGCATACAACTATAAAAGCACATGACAACCTCTGCTTCCCTATGTGAAGGGCCTATATTTTATTCTTGTCTTATACTTCATGCAAAGAGTCATGGTGATATTCACCTTTCCTTTTTACATTTTATCCTTTGGCAAGCACAATGTGTTGGAAAGATCCTGATATATATAGCTAATTGGTAGTGAGTTTTCATGAACTATTATTGTTGACATGACCTTTGAGGTAAAATGTTGGGAGGCAAAACTATAAGCCCCTATCTTTCTCTGTGTCCGATTAAAACTTCATAACCATAAATATCGCATGAGTGTCAGAAATTGTGAAAGACTAAAAGATGGTTGAGTATGTGGACTTGCTGAAAAGCTCTTATATTGACTCTTTCCTATGTTATGATAAATTGCAATTGCCTTAATGACTGAGATTAGAGTTTGTTGGTTCTCAATGAAGTTTATGATTCATACTTGAAATTGTGATTGAATTGTTACTTTAGCATAAGAGATCATATGACAATATATATATATGTTGCTGTTCTAAGAATGATCATGATGCCCTCATGTCCGTATTTTATTTTCATCGACACCTCTATCTCCAAACATGTGGAAATATTTTTCGATTTCGGCTTTCACTTGAGGACAAGCGAGGTCTAAGCTTGGGGGAGTTGATAGGTCCATTTTGCATCATGCTTTTATATCGATATTTATTGCATTATGGGTTGTTATTACACATTATGTCACAATACTTATGCCTATTCTCTCTTATTTGACAAGGTTTACATGAAGATGGAGAATGCCGGCAGCTGGGATTCTGGGCTGGAAAAGGAGCAAATATTAGAGAACTATTCTGCACAACTCCAAAAGTCCTGAAACTTCATGGAAGTTATTTCCAGAGGGGGCCCACACCCTGGCCACGAGGGTGGGGGCGCGCCCTACCCCCCTGGGCGCACCTCCCTCCCTCGTGGACCCCCTAGTGGCCCTCCGATGCCCATCTTTGGCTATATGGAGTCTTTCGTCGAGGAAAAAATCATAAGAAAGCTTTGGGAAGAAACTCCGCTGCCACGAGGCGGAACCTTGGCGGAACTAATCTAGGGCTCCGACAGAGCTGTTCTGCCGGGGAAACTTCCCTCCGGGAGGGGGAAATCATCACCATCCTCATCACGAACGATCCTCTCATCGGGAGGGGGTCAATCTCCATCAACATCTTCACCAACACCATCTCATCTCAAACCCTAGTTCATCTCTTGTATCCAATCTTTCTATCCAAACCTCAGATTGGTACCTGTGGGTTGCTAGTAGTGTTGATTACTCCTTGTAGTTGATGCTAGTTGGTTTACTTGGTGGAAGATCATATGTTCAGATCCATTATGCATATTAATACCCCTCTGATTATGAATATAAATATGCTTTGTGAGTAGTTACGTTTGTTCCCGAGGACATGGGAGCAGTCTTGTTATAAGTAGTCATGTGAATTTGGTATTCGTTCGATATTTTGATGAGATGTATGTTGTCATCCCTCTAGTGGTGTCATGTGAACGTCGACTACATGACACTTCACCATTGTTTGGGCCTAGAGGGAGGCATTGGGAAGTAATAAGTAGATAATGGGTTGCTAGAGTGACATAAGCTTAAACCCTAGTTTATGCGTTGCTTCGTAAGGGCTGATTTGGATCCATATGTTTCATGCTATGGTTAGGTTTACCTTAATACTTCTGTTGCAGTTGCGGATGCTTGCAATGGGGGTTAATCATAAATGGGATGCTTGTCCAAGTAATGACAGTACCCAAGCACCGGTCCACCCACATATCAAATTATCAAAGTACTGAATGCGAATCATATGAACGTGATGAAAACTAGGTTGACAATAATTCCCAGGTGTCCTCGGGAGTGCTTTCCTTCATATAAGAGTTTGTCCAGGCTTGTCCTTTGCTACAAAAAGGATTGGGCCATCTTGCTGCACCTTATTTACTTTTATTACTTGCTTCTCGTTAAAAATTACCTTATCACAAAACTATCTGTTACCGATAATTTCAGTGCTTGCAGAGAATACCTTACTGAAAACTGCTTATCATTTCCTTCTACTCCTCGTTGGGTTCTACACTCTTACTTATCGAAAAGCTATTATAGATCCCCTACACTTGTGGGTCATCAAATAGAAGGTCCAAGTCCACCAGATAATTGTACAAACACGGTATCCCCTGCTACACTAGCTGCAAAACAATCCAAACACAAACGAAAGCTGGCACCAAACAAGTAACAACAACCCTAGTTGTTGTAGCGCCTTCTTCCACAGTACCAACATCTGCACGAGTTACTCGTTTGTCGACTCAGCTAGCGGCAAGTTCCGAAGCTCCCTTGCCACCTGACACTACTTTCGAAGCACTCTTGGCACAATAGGAGTTGGCAAAATCAAATGAACCTTGTGAGCTTCAACAGTAAGATGGTAGTTTCTTGAGTCAAGTTACAGTTGCATGCTTCTTTACATGTAGTCTCATAGTTTTATGTACACTAACACTCCCTATGTTCGTTGTTGGACTAGCACCTAGGAGCATGAGGAAATAGACATCGGGGATAATGCTCGACAGGTTAATTAAATCTAGAGGAGGAAGAATGGATATCCGTTTTGAGGCAAGTTTAAAAAGGCCACATGATGCTACAGAGTCAGCCAAGTTAGTATTAGAGGCAGTGGTTGTCGTTAGGTGTCATGCACATATCCTCCCAACATGGATTCACTACAGGAATGACAAAGAAAAAACCTAGTTCAACAACTTCCTCGACCATTTATCTATAAGTATGGTTATGTATGGAAATTAGTAATATCGTCTTGCTCTGTCCCATACTTTCTTGGTTGCTGGTAATGAGACTCCCATAATTTTCAACATATGAGGTTCATGTTGGATAGCCAAGATGATGCAACCAGACAAGCATCCACCCATATTTTCAAGTATGCTCTATGACAGTATCGATATAACTTGAGGAAAACTCACTTTTAAGGCAAGGCTAACAGTGAACTTGCCCAAACATCTTCAGTGGAAAATATAACAGATGGAGACTGGAGAGGCCTTGTTAAACACTAGTCTGATCCAAAGTATCAAGTATGTTATATATATGTGATCAGATCACATGTTGAACTCCTATTTACGCATGTGTCGCACGAATCTATCTTCTCCTAGGTGAACTGTTCAAAGAACAAGGCCAACCATATGAAAGTGAAATTGCAACAGTCGACAAGATCTCATAGCTATATTGCACACTATGAGGCACTTGTAACTAGCTGTTGTTTCACTCTTTTCACTGTGCCATATTATCAGATATATATTGACTTGTTCCAAATGCAGAGGAAAGCCCGCAAGGACCAAAAAGTAACTTAACTAAATGTTGTGGAAATCTTCAAGGACTGTCACACCAACAAGACGAAGGGGATGACTACACCAGTCAAAGCAGCTATTGTAAGTCCTTAATCCTCATGCCTTTTAACTACTGGTTACTCCGACTTGTGCATTGAACTGCATGGTTTGCAGCCAATGTTTATTATTCTTTTCAATTTTATACATAATTGTCTTAGCTTATCATTGCACCTTACAAGGTTTTAAAGAGAGGAGTGATGTTCGTTCTATCTTGATCTGTAATCTAGTTCCGTGCTGGACTTGCCCACACAACATTACAATTGATTGTTTGTCAGTTCTCAGTTGTTTTGTGATATGAATGATGTCATACTATGCTTACCGTATTATAAACTTTGTCTCTTTATCCTTAGCTGTCAATACAGTGTGAAAAAATAGACAATACTTTAGCCATGGTACATGGTCATATGTTTGGAACATGGTTTTATTATGTACTTTGCAGTAAAATACAACTAATGTTTTACACAGCTTCATTAAAATAAGTTCTATATATAGACCAAAGCTATTCTGTTTGGTTTTGCTGCCTCCTTAATAACTTCTGTTATGGTACTACTAATGTACAAACTCAACTTTTCAGCAAGCTATGGAATGAATGGTGGGACCATCACCTTCGGGAGGTGACGAGGCAACCATAACTGCAATGTCACCTCTTGCTGCGGTGGGTCAGTACATGTCCACTAACAGTGCCAAAAACACTTTCCTGTGTAATATTGGGTTGGTTGTTAAGGCAATCTCGTCCAAACTGCCTCATGATCAAGATATGCAAGCTCAAAACAATGTTAGCATGGTAATTTGCTTTGGTTATAAATTTAGTCCTAATATGATGGGCATCCAAAGAGGGATATAATAAAAACTTTCATATAAAGTGCATTGAATACTGTGAAAAGTTTGATTCCCTATGATTGTTTTGAGATATGAAGATAGTGATATTAGAGTCATGCTAGTGAGTAATTGTGAATTTGAGAAATACTTGTGTTAGAGTTTGTGATTCTTGTAGCATGCACGTACGGTGAACCATTATGTGATGAAGTCGGAGCATGATTTATTTATTGATTATCTTCCTTATGAGTGGCGGTCGGGGACGAGCGATGGTCTTTTCCTATCGATCTATCCCCCTAGGAGCATGCGCGTAGTACTCCGTTTCAATAACTAATATATTTTTGCAATAAGTATATGAGTTCTTTATGACTAACGTTGAGTACATGGATTATACGCGCTCTCACCCTTCCACCATTGCTAGCCTCTCTAGTACCGCGCAAATTTTGCCGGTACCAAAAACCCACCATATACCTTCCTCAAAATAGCCACCATACCTACCTATTATGGCATTTCCATAGCCATTACGAGATATATTGCCATGCAGCTTTCCACCGTTCCGTTTATTATGACACACTCCATCATTTTCATATTGCTTTGCATGATCATGTAGTTGACATCGTATTTGTGGAAAGCCACCGTTCATAATTCTTTCATACATGTCACTCTTGATTCATTTCACATCTCGGTAGACCGTCGGAGGCATTCATATAGAGTCATATTTTGTTCTAAGTATCGAGTTGTAATTCTTGAGTTGTAAGTAAATAAAAGTGTGATGATCTTCATTATTAGAGCATTGTCCCATCTGAGGAAAGGATGATGGAGACTATGATTGCCCCACAAGTCGGGATGAGACTCTGGACAAAAAAAAGAGGCCAAAAAAATGAGAGAAGGCCCAAATAAAAAATGAGATAAAAGAGAGAAGGGGCAATGCTACTATCCTTTTACCATACTTGTTCTTCAAAGTAGCACCATGATCTTCATGATAGAGAGTCTCCTATATTGTCACTTTCATATACTAGTGGGAATTTTTCATTATATAACTTGGCTTGTGTATTCCAATGACGGGCTTCCTCAAATTGCCCTAGGTCTTCGTGAGCAAGCAAGTTGGATGCACACCCACTTAGTTTCTTTTTGAGCTTTCATAAACTTATAGCTCTAGTGTATCCATTGCATGGCAATCCCTACTCACTACATTGATATCTATTGATGGGCATCTCCATAGCCCATTGATACGTCTAGTTGATGTGAGACTATCTCCTTCTTTTTGTCTTATCCACAACCACCATCTATTCCACTTGTAGTGCTATGTCCATGGCTCACGCTCATGTATTGCGTGAAAGTTGAAAAAGTTTGAGAACATCAAAAGTATGAAACAATTGCTTGGATTGTCATTGGGGTTGTGCATGATTTAAATTTTTTGTGTAATGAAGATGGAGTATAGCCAGACTATATGATTTTGTAAGGATAAGCTTTCTTTGGCCATGTTATTTTGAGAAGACATAATTGCCTTGTTCCTTGAAGTATTATTGTTTTTATGTCAATATTAAAATTTTGTTTTGAGTCATACAGATCTGAACATTCAAGCCACAATAAAGAAATTACATGGATAAATATGTTAGGTAGCATTCCACATCAAAAATTCTGTTTTTATCATTTACCTACGCGACGACGAGCAGGAATTAAGCTTGGGGATGCTTGATATGTCTCCAACGTATCTATAATTTTTGATTGTTCCATGCTATTATATTATCTGTTTTAGATATTTTATATGCATTAATATGCTATTTTATATTATTTTTGGGATGAACCTATTAACCTAGAGCCCAGTGCCGCTTCCTGTTTTTCCTTGTTTTAGAGTTTTGCAGAAAAGGAATGCCAAACGGAGTCCAAATGGAATAAAACTTTTGCGATGATATTTCTTGGACCAGAAGATATCCGGAGGACTTGGAGTGCAAGCCAGAGAATCCACAAGGCGACCACAAGGACGGAGGGCGCGCCCAGGGGGGTAGGGCGTGCCCCCCACCCTTGTGGGCCCCTTGTTACTCCACTGACCTAGTTCCTTCGCCTATATATTCTCATATATCCCAAAACCAACAGAGAGAGCCACGAAAACACTTTCCCACCGCTGCAACCTTCTATACCCGTGAGATCCCATCTAGGGGCCTTTTCCGGCATCCTGCCGGAGGGGGATTCGATCACGGGGGGCTTCTACATCAACACCATTGCCCTTCGATGAAGCGTGAGTAGTTTACCACAGACATACGGGTCCATAGCTAGTAGCTAGATGGCTTCTTCTCTCTCTCTCTCTCTCTATGATTCTCAATACCATGTTCACCTCGATGTTCTTGGAGATCTATTCAATGTAATACTCTTTTGCGGTGTGTTTGCCGAGATCCAATGAATAGTGGATTTATGATCAGTGAAAGTGCGTTATATCGACTAGAGGGGGGTGAATAGGCGATTTTTATGAAATTCTTCACTGAGGCATTTGCCGGTGAGGAAATTCCTTAGTGAAGAACTACTAGCAGCGGAATAAGTACTCAAAAGTAAACATAACAGAATACAAGCATAGTCATCATGATGAAATGAAGACAGGCACAGAGTACAGGAAGCGTAAGCACAGGATAACACAGGATGAACAGATTGAAGAAATTGAACTGAGGAAATTGAGAAAGTCTTCAGTCAAAGTCTTCAAACACAGATATGAACAAACACACAACACATTTATGAGGAAATGAATGAGTTGAGGGAATAGAACTAGTAAGCTTGGTGAAGATAATGATTTCGTAGACTAGTTCCAACTGTTGTCTCAGTTGTACGTCTGGTTGGAGCGGCCGAGTATTTAAACTCGAGGACACATAGTCCCGGACACCCAGTCCTGAACACGCAGCTCAGGACACCCAGTCCTTACCGTATTCTCCTTGAACTAAGGTCACACAGACCTCGTCCAATCACTCGTGGTAAGTCTTCAGGTGACTTCCGAACCTTCACAAACTTGGTCACTCGACGATCCACAATTCCTCTTGGATGCTCTAGACCATGACGCCTAACCGTCTGGAAGAAGCACGGTCTTCAAAGGTAACAAGCGTCGGATCCACGCAGGATCAATCTCTTCAGTGATGCTCAATCACTTGGGGTTTGTAGGTATTTGGGTTTTGGGTTTTTTCCTCACTTGATGATTTTCGCTCAAAGTCCTCGGAGGATGGGTTGCTCTCAAATGACAAGTGTCAATTTCTCTCGGAGCAGCCAACCAGCTAGTGGTTGTAGGGGGCGGCTATTTATAGCCTAGGGAGCAGCCTAACATGATAAGACATAAATGCCCTTTAATGATATGACCGTTAGGTGGATAGATATTTTGGGACAGCTGGCGCATAGCACAGCAACGGTCGGAATTTTGAGTAGCAAAATCCTCAGGGCTATCATGTTCCTCACTATGTAGGCAATCCACACTGGCGAATTCCTAACTCCTCAGTCAGAACAAATTCCTCAGGGACCAGAAGAACTTCGTCTCTGTCGCTGAAGAATATGACTGAACTGTATGAGATTTCCAATGGCTTCACTCGAAGGGATTGGTAGGTGTAGGATTTTGAGTTGAGCATCACATGGAAATTTTTCCTTAGTATTTCCTTGACCCCCTTTAACAGTACGATGTTTCCTATGACTCAAGAAAGAGAAAATGAAACTACGAAAACAAAAGTCTTCACGCTTCATGTTCCTCGAATGAATACCAAGTCTTCAAGGTCACACCAATTTCTTCACTTCCAAAGTTTTCAGAAAGTCTTCAGAGATTTAAAGTCTTCAGTCGAAGAACTTCATTTTTAGGGGTCGACTTTCTCTGTAAATATCAAACTCCTCATGGACTTATAGACCTGTGTACACTCACAAGCGCATTAGTCCCTTAACCTATAAGTCTTCAATACACCAAAATCACTAAGGGGCACTAGATGCACTTACAATCTCCCCCTTTTTGGTGATTGATGACAATATAGGTTAAGTTTCCAATGGGGATAAACATATGAAGTGTAAATACTGATATTGAGGAATTTGATTGCAAGATATAGAAGAACTCCCCCTGAAGATGTGCATAGTGAGGAATTTGCTTTTGAAGCAATGCACACTTGAAGAGTTGAATCATGGAGATCTCCCCCTATATCTTGTAATTCATACACGCATTTTACATATAACAGTGAAGAATTTGAAATGCATGATGAAATATGGTGACTGATGTAATTCAGCATGCGTGCAATAATATTAGCAAGGAATAAGCATGCAGGAAAACGTCTCAAGAGTATCAGAGCACCATCGGGTTTAAGTTTACAACTCGATCCAATAAAGTCTCAGAAGAACGAGAGTTGTAGCTTGAAAAAATGCCCATATAGAAAGACCCGCTTGAAGACTAACTCAAAATTCTCCCCCTTTGTCATCAAATGACCAAAATGATCGAATATGAGGACTAACGCCCCTGAAGAATATCAAGTTGATGAAGGAGCGCCAGCGTTGTTGGGGTCGTTTGTCGTAGTAGGGCCTGCCGCAGTGTCGTCCAAGTCTTCATTTTCATCAGTGTCACGCGATGAAGAATATGAGCTGGCCACTAAGGAACCTTGACCTTCTTGAATTTCTTCGGTGGAGGTGCAGACCAGTCAAAATCTTCCTTGAGACCCATTTTCTTCAGATCGTCTTCACCATACAGATGTGACAGAATTTCCCAGCTGCGACCGAACACTTCATGGAGGTAGTAATGGTTTTTCTTCACTCCATTGTGTGTAGCAGTCATGTTGTGAAGAAATGAACCAAACTGACGCTTAACCCATTTATGATTTCGATCCACCTTCTGGTGAAGACTAAGCAGAAGCTCACGATCAATCATCACACGAGGAGCAGTGGCTTGAGGAGTAGACTTGGTTGCATTGGCAGAGTCATGTGTGGCAGAGTCATCATTGGTGGAATAAGAGGCAGCTTTGCGAAACTGTCCATCCAATGGACGTATGCCTTCATCTATAACAGCTGGTGCCTTGCCCTTTTCATCAACTGAGGAATAGGTCTGCTTGAGGACTTCAATCGGGGGCAAGTAGCTGAGGCGATTCTGAAAATCAGCTTTGTAGTTGAGTGAAGACCTTGTCCTGAGGAATCTCATAATCCAAGGTGCATAAGGCTTCAGCTCAAACGGAGACAGTGCAACATTTGCCAGAGTCCTCATGAAGAAATCGTGATAATTGATAGGAATGCCACGAACGATGTTGAATACCAGATTCTTCATGATGCCAACAATTTCCTCATCAGATGAGTCGTGGCCTTTGATAGGACTCATTGTCCTTGTAAGAATACGATAGATAGTTCTGGGCACATAAAGTAATTCCTTCACGAGGAATTTGGTTCGTGGGGCCCGGCCTGGCTTCAAAGGTTTCATCAGAACCTGCATGTAGTGATTTCTAAGCTCAGGTTCACTGTAGATGCAATGAGCTTCTTCAAGGGGAGGACTGAGTGGTAAGGCACGAAGCAATTCAGAAACTGGTGCAGTGTAGTGAGTGTTTTCAGACATCCAGTCCAGCACCCATGAATTCACATCTTCAGAATCTCCTGTTATGTGCAGCGTTGCATAAAATTGAAGACTCAGTTCTTCATTCCAATCGCTGATGTCAGAGCAAAAGTTTAACAGTCCAGTGTCGTGAAGAACACTGAGGACTGGTGCAAAGCATGGCAGAGATTCCATATCCACATGAGGAATATGCTGATGGTAGAAGATTTTCTCTTTGTTGAACAGCACTGAGGAATAGAAATTGGCTTGACTCGCAGTCCAGAAACGCCTCTTCCTAATGCGAGCAGAGTTATAAGGATTGTAGTCTTCGAAGAATACATGCTCGCCGAAGAAATCATCAGCCTTGAACTTTTTCTTGCGTGAGAATGGATCCTTTGGCTTGGGCAGAGAAGTGTCAGTGAGTTGCATCACGACCTCAGGAATCGCGATCTCAGGTTCTTCAGGCTGAGGAATTTTTGGTTCCTCTTTAGTGGCAGTATGCGTCTTCAGATGTTCAGCAACAGCAGTTTCTTCAGCACTAGTGGCTGGAATTTCCTCATGTACAGATGAACTGGGGCGAGTTTCTTTAGAGCCCATTTGAACAGTTTGTGCGGGGGACTGAGGTATTTGCTGCAACGGTGTGAACATTGGAGAGTTTGGATGTTGACTTTCCCAGAATTCATCACTTATTACTGGTGTGGAGCAGCCAACGTCCACATCTTCATCTTCCATTTCTTCAACGCCAGCCTCTTCAGCTGTGAACTGAGGCATGGGTGAGGAGATGACAGGTGTTGAAGGGATCGTATCCACTTCAATTTCTTCATCAATCTGCTCTGACAAAGCACCAGAATGATTTTCTTCATCAGATCCGTTGGGGATCTCATATTCTTCACCAAAAGGAACAAGGTCCTTTGATGGCATGGTTGAGATCGGAACAGCATCAATGGGATTAACAAATGAACTGGTCAAAGGCTTCATCTTCTTCGGAGCTGAAGAATCTGAAGTAGCTGATGCTTTCCTTTTCTTCACTGTTGCACGCTCTGCAGCCTTGGTCTTCTTCACATCTGATGCAGATGGAAGGATCGGAGTTGGTGTTGGCACAGGAGGAGCAGAGGAATCTGGTTGATTTTCTTCAGGCACAACTGATGCAGTTCCCCTGATTTCTACAGTTTCTTCAGGTGCACCACTAGTGGATGCCCTGGCAATTTCTTCAGCGGCTGGAATGCAGTCATCAGCCCTAGAACTCACATATTCTTCAGTAGCCTGATTTTCATCAGTGGTGCTGGCATGTTCTTCAGTCGGCTGAGCGGATGCTTTAGCCTGAGGAACTTCCTGTTGCGTTGGGGCAGCAACATTGGAAGTGAAGTTATCCGCAAGTTTCACAAAACGAACCTTGGCTCCAAGCCAATAAGCATGGTATGCGTCAAATTCATCACTAAGTTTCTTGATCTCAGATTGAGTAGTGACAAGTTCTTTAGTTGTCATAGAGACAACATTTTTCTTCAGATAGCGCTCCTTTTTGTACTGCGCTTTCTTGATCTGCCTGGCCTTCTCATATTTCCATTTTTCTTCTTGGATGAAATGGGTCAGCATGTGACTTTGGCCAGGAGTCAACTTGAAATCGAGCATGGGAGTGTTGGGGTCCTTGTGCCAAACATCAATGTATTCGAGGATCAACTTGGGATCCAAAAGCAGTGGCACATCTGTTCCCTTGGCTCTAGTGGCCCTGACTTGCCTATCTCTGATGATTTCAGCAAGTTCATCATCATCAGCTTCATCTTCATCAGACGGCACTTGGAAGGCAACTTGCTTCTTCTGAGGACTAGGGCGAGGACCTCGTCCAGCAGTGGCCTTTGTCTTCAGTAGAGAGGGTCCCATTGAGGAAGTTGGTGCAGCTGAGGAACTAGCTAAAGCTCCTGAGGCAATTGAGATGCCTGTGGTCCTTTGGCACGAGGCAAGATGCACATGTGCTGAGGACTTTGTCGGAACAGCCGAGGACTTTGGAGGAGCTGAGGATTTTGAAGGAGCAGGAGCAGCATGAGGAATTGGCCATGAGGGCTTTGAGGATTCTGCCTGTGAGGGCATTGCTGAGGAACTTGGCATTGAGGGCACTGTTGGTGAAGCACTTGGCTTGCGCGCAGGCTCCTTTGACATAGCCTTCTTCGGCTTGACAGCAGAGGCCTCAACAGAGGCAGCAGCAGCAGAGTCTTCATTGAATTTCCTCACTGCTTCTCTGGCTTGCTTAGCCAATTTGGCTCGGCACTTGGCCCATTCGTCAGGATAGTCCTCATCGCACTTGAGGCTGGTGGGATCAGCTATTTGGCCAGGTGCCAATGGAGGTCTTGGGCATGGAGGATTGAGTGTGAATTTCTTCATGTACTTGGGAGTGACATATTTGTACTCCCTCCACTCTCTAGCCCATCTCCTCTCTATCTTCTGAATGCGCACCTTGCGCTCATTCTTGGTTTCCTCAGTAGGTGTGCAGTACCCAGCATATATTTCATCAGGGATCTCAAACGTTGTATTGACCTCAGGCCTCTTTCCTCCTTTCTATGGCTTCTTACCGTCAGCCATTTTCTTTAGTTGAGGAATTTGGACAATTGAATTCTCTGAAGAAGTATGCAACTTTTCTTCGAGAAACGCTGCAAATGAGTTAAGTTGATGAGAACCTAGTGATTCAGCACCTGACATGAGTACCTGTGAATAGAGTATAGTTGCAAGGAATTTGGAGAGGTCATATGCGTTCTCAGAAGGTTTTTCAAAAAAGGAACAAGTTTGAGGAATTTGACCAGATGAGTCTTGAAGAATTTCACTAAGCGTTCTTTGTCTTAGGTTCCAGAGTTGTATAGATCGAAGATCCACATAATTGAGGAATCTTGAAGAAAAATGATGCTTAGAGAAACGAATCAAGAACAGATGACTTGTGAGGTGTTTAGTGTGTGAAGATATGAAGAAAAACACCTTTGAAGATTTTGTAGATAATCATTCGAATCAATGAAGGCAGTAAAAGTAACTTTTAATTACCCTGGATGAAGAACACGACGAACAGTGAAGTAGAGAGGTGAAGTTCGTTTGTGTAGATCTTCCACGCCCTAACTCGGCGGAGGAAGACGGCTACGGCGGCGGCAGAGTGAAGATTTCCGCGGACGGCGCTGCTATGTCTTGAGCTTGCGTTGGTTTTCCCCGAAGAGGAAGGGATGATGCAACAGAGTAGCGTAAGTATTTCCCTCAGTTATTGAGAACCAAGAAATCTGTTAGGACCCCGATTCTAAGTCACACCGATCTAGCCTATAACACCTCATATCACTTTGCGGCCTCACGCACGGTATTCCCACGGGTGTCGCCTTACCATGGCCCGGGACCGTTTGCGCCTTTTGGCTCACGTATATGATAGTGTCACTAGCATCCATATGACAAAGAACCCGGGCCGACATGACTAGTCGTGAACCCAAAGTGGCACTAACTTACAGGAACAGTCATACATGAATCAACATCGAGCATGTCGGTCAGCAGCGTGTGAATCTGGGCTGTAGCACTCGGCTAGCAGGACTCCGGATGTCACCGCGTGACATTTCCCCGAAGGAACAGACACAGGAACAAAGTGAATCACATGCCGGCCAGTCAAGTATTCCGGAGCAGTAGTGCTGGGCTAGCAGGACTACAGTGAACCGGGCTATAGCGGACTACTATGGCTCATGGAAGCACAAGACTACATTTCCCCATAAGAGAGGCTACCAAGGATGAACAACTAGGTTGTCAGATCCCACACATACCAGGCATTTCAATCATACACACAATATGCTCGATATGTGTAAATACAACATAACTCTACGACTCAAGTATTTATTCATTAGGCTCCGAAGAGCCAGATAAAACAAACATGGGTCTCATGACCCAACATTCAAAGCATACAAGTCAAAGCACAAGCGGAAGCTTAATATGTCTGAGTACAGACTTCTACAAAAGAAAAAAGGCTGAGAAGCCTGACTATCTACCAGATCCTGCCGAGGGCACAAGATCATAGCTGAGGTAACAAGCTAAACGTCGAAGTCCACGCGGGACTACTAGCGAGACCAACGTCTCTCTGCAAAACATAAAATAGGCAAACGCGAGTACAAATGTACCCAGCAAGACTTACATCAGAACTAGCTACATATGTATCAGTATCAACAAAGGGGGTGGTGGAGTTTGACTGCAGCAAGCCATCTTTGACTCAGTGGCTAACCTGAACTATGACTACAAGTAACTCTTTTAAAGTGGCGCACACGAGTCCACAAATTCACCATACCAATACACCACTATGGATCTGCTCCCGTCTCCCTGCGAGAACGCCATCCATAGCACTCACACTTATCTTGCGCATTTTAGCGTATCCTCTTTCACTTGTCTATGAACTATGCAAGGGGTCCAAGTTTCCATATCCGAGGAATCCGGCTATTCGAATAGATAATGATAACCCTGCAGGGGTGTACTTCTTCACACACGCTCTCGCCACTTATCTCCATGTACACGTCATGTACCTCGGCAACCTTCAAGCGGAAGCCGGGTGAGGGTGTCGGCCACGACCTGACTAACCAAAAAGTCTCTAGTCCAGGTTTATCGCCTATTCGGGTTCCATCCGCAAGGAGATCCGGCCGGGGTGTCGCTCACGGCCCCAAATGATGTGTGCAGGGTTCCCAAGCCCACCATCCGGGAGCCACTTGGTACACCGTGCCACTGTGCCTAGTCTGTCCCAAGCCCACCTGTACCGGGTGCCACTTGGTAGACTACTAACACTACATACAAACACCAGAAACTAGTTGCAACTCCTGGACAGAGATCGAGTTGATTAATAAGCCGAGATGGGCCGAGTTAACTGTTCATGGATCACAAACACAGAACTCAGTTCCTGAGAACGGCTGCAGTGAGACAACCTACCATGTACTCCTACATGTCCTCTCACCGCTACCTTTATCAAATCGTGTTCAGACACTTAGCTCTCAACGGTAGGACATGTTCACCACGTTCCAATTCATTCCCGATGAATCAGACCTGACTCAACTCTAAGCAGTAGCAGGCATGACAACAAGCATGAATGGGTAGGCACATCAGGGCTCAAACAATTCCTACTCATGCTAGTGGGTTTCATCTATTTACTGTGGCAATGACAGGTCATGCAGAGGAAAGGGGTTCAGCTACAGCAGCATGTAACAGTTGAAATGTTGTTGTCCTAATGCAGTAAAAGAGAGCAGGAGCGAGAGAGTGGGATTGTATTGGAATGACCAAGGGGGTTTTGCTTGCCTGACACTTCCGAAGATAGTATAGCTCTTCATCGGTGTCATCGATCTCATCGTCGAAACCACGTGTAGTGAGAGGGGACAAACACAGGCAACAGAGAAAGAACACGATCAATGCAATGCGACAATATGATGCATGATCATGACATGGCAATATGATGTGATTTGAGCTAATGCATCTAGCTATGATTTAAATGAAGTTGGTTTGAATACATGATTCAAATTCCAACTCCATATATGATTATTTAAATGCCCTTTATTTGTTTTGTCAAACACAGAGGACAAATGTTGTTCAAACTTGCATGAAAATGGTACAGATGGATTCCTTGAATTTTTCTGATAATTTTTCATATATAAATTATTTTATTTGGAGTTATAGATAATTTTCTATGATTTTTAGAAGTTTTGGGCATTTTCTGGAATTTCCTGTTTTATTTAAAATCCAGAAAGTCAATTTCTGTGTCATGCTTGCGTCAGCAAGTCAACAACGCTGACTGGAGTCAAACCTGACGTGTGGGGTCCACACATCAGTGTCACAGAGTTAAACAGGTGTGTGCTTAGCCTAATTACAAGATTAGTGGGCACTAGGGCCCACAGTGAGTGGAAGTGAGGTGGCTAATTAGGGGGGATTAGCGCTAACGACCGCGCCACGTCGGCTCTCGCCGCTGTTCCGCCGGCGGCGACCAAAGCTACGGCGGAAGCTCGCCGGGGCTGCGCTATAGGCGGCGGGTGGACGCGCGAAGGCCACCAGAAGATAGCCCGCACACGCCCGCACCTAGCTGGCTGTCCGGGAGGCCGCGGGGTCACCGAAAATGATGGCCACGACCATGGAGGCGGCGGCCGGAGTTCGGTGGTGCACAGGCACGGGGCTATGGAGCACGAGGAGCCCGACTGGGGTTGTCTACGGCTTCCTGGCGTAACTAAGAGCACGACCGTGCGCTCGGGTGCGACTACCGCGAACTAAAGCGACGGCGGCGAAGAGGACACCGGCGGTGAGCTCACGGCATGGTGGGGATCAGATCTAGCGAGCATAAACAAGAGAGGGAGGAGACGGGTTCGATGCGGAAGCTCACAGAGAGGCTAACGGAGGGGTCGGCAGGCACGGGGACGGCCGGTGGGCAGCGAATCGACTCCGAGAATCTCCGGGCACCGAGGTTGAAGAAGACATCGGGGACGATGTTGTGGTGCTTCCTCGGTTTCTTGGCTCGGCGTGGATGAAGAAGACGATGATGCGGAGCTCGAGTTCTCATCGGCAGGGAGTGGGGTGGCCGGTGGCCATGTCTACAACGAGCGGCAGTCTCGGGTGTGCTCAGTGGTGCGAGGAAGAGAGGCCAGAGGAAGGGGACGAGGCAGAGGAAGGAGGGGAAAGTGAGAGGGGGTCGTCCTCATCTCCTGGGCGTGCAGGTGGACTCGGGGGAGGATAGCCAGCGCAAAGCAGGAGGTGGCGTGCTCGGCTGCGTGCGAGGTCTCTCCCTCTGCCTACTGGCAGAGGTTGAAGATGAGTGGCAAGCCGCCTAGATGGGATGGGCCGGCCAGTGGGCCGCCAGGTAAGTGGCATGGGTAGCTTCCTTTTCTTATTTGTTTCTGTTTATCTATTTTTATTCCTCTGTTTTGAATTAGTAAAAATACTAATTCATTTTGTAAAATCCTGAAAATAATTGTGGGCACTTTTGAAAATATTTCCAACAGCCCTCAAATGCTTTCAAGATTATTTGGACACTTCAAATATTTTATAGAATTTAAATGTCCAAATTCAAATACTTATGATTTAATTCAAAAATCCAAAGTGTCCTGGCAAAAAGTGCACCATTTTTGGCAGAGGTTCTAGACCAATTCAAAAATGATGAACTTTTGTGAAGGGCATTTTGGGTTCATTGAAATAGATTTTACTTGAGCCTATTTGATTTGATTTGATGCTAGGGTTTGTTCAACCCCCATTTCATATTTAAATGAAATTTAGACATAATGACATGACGATCATGCGAGGAGAAGCAAAGGCTAAGCTAGGGCTGTGACAACTCACCCCCACTAAACAAGAATCTCGTCCCGAGATTCAAGACGTGAGGTAAGAAGACAGAGGGGACACAGAACTGACACAGTCTTCACGATCCATTGCATTTCTGAAGATGTTGATTCGTTGCATCATATTGATCTTGACGTCTTTGCCTTCGAGATCCTTGTCCAACACAATGATGATAGAAAGAAACTCTATAGAAATCGATCTCCTTAGAGATCAAGCAACTCATGATCAACTTACGAAATGAGACGTTGAACATCTCTTGAGCTGAGGGCAAAACACACCTTAAAAAGGACAGAAGAAATAATTGATGAGGGTTTCAAAGTAGCAAGGAAAAATTGCCATGATTCCATAACGGGGCACCTTAGGGAAGGTGACTCATAGAATTATTCCCTTAAGTGGCAAAAAGAATTACTTTTGATACAAAGATCATCGAAACTCTTCTCACCAGCCTGAGGCAATTTACGAATCGATCGTTTGACGGAGTTCGGGAGAACGACACACTCGGGTTAGAATGGACAATGTGGACTACCTTGTTGAAGACAACGCAAGGGATGATTTTGCTTGCGCGTGCTCTCAAGAACTTGAGCATTTCCATATTCATCAAGGTTCTACCAATGTCCATGTCAAGGATCCTGGCAACCCAACATACTACCATGATGAATAGTAATGGACAATGCAGATGCAAAGGAAGATAACATCAACTCAGATTTCACCCTAGCGAGGCCAAGGAAACAAAATTCGGACGATCGACCGAGAGACATTTAACACTCCGCTTCTAATGTTCTCCTTGATGTACTAGCATAACCCATTTATAGATATGGTTTGGTATCTAGAACATCAAGTAAAAGGTCGGACTTCGGGAGCACAAGAGTCCATAAGGAATAACTACTGGAGTATATCCTACGAAATCCTTATGGGGAGGTGGCCAACTTCCTCAATCAAGATACTACAATGATAGGTCTTCCGGCTGGGTGTGTTGGCCACGAGATCCACCTTACCGGTTTAGAAAGACCAACATTATAATTCTTGGGAAAAGGTCCAACCATCATGTCTGCCTGAGATTCAGATCCGGTTGGTGTCAGGATATTCCAGACCCATCAAGTCTAGGAAGAAGAATGAAAGTTTGCAACACAAGTCGATGAGATGGCATTGCGACATTCTCGAGAAATGAACTACGATAGCAAGCTCCAAAACATGAGCTGGTTCTACTACACACATGTGAGCATGCTGTCCAAGACAAGCATGACCACGTAGTAGTCTTATAATAAAATACTACCAAGTTCAGGTTGGGAACCATCATCAAGGATATCGAAGTCTTGTGCATTACCATGGAATAGCACTTAACTCCTTTTCTTCGAACAAATCAATCAGTGGCTTGGTGTGCTAGGAACACATATGGAGTGGAGGTAATTAATCTACCAAACCATAGAATACTTTGCACGAATGCATGACTGACTTGGGATGATTCCGAGTGAAGCAACATTGACTTTCTTGAATTCACGATGGCAACTTGCATCAAATGCACATGAATTAGAGGAGGTCACTTCTTTCACCAAAACATATACCTCATGAGCGGAACATGAAGGCAATGCTTACAAAGTTTCCAACACTAGCTCAATGTTCAACATGAATCATGGAGGAGACAAGATGTTGCTGATGGGCTCAACAACAACTCATCGGAATTTCCGTATCACCAGAATTCCACCATTTATGTGAACAATGTGGTAGTATTGGTCAGACCCAAAAGATATAATGGTGTATGCTCGAGGAAACAACCACGAGTAAGACAACATTACGAACATCATTGGTTCTGATTTGATTTGACGATAGCCCATATTCAAATCAAAGACTGGATAAGACAATAGATCCAACAACTGATCACGAGGAACAATTGATGAAGATATCATCTTTCTTCAACACACACAAACACAAAGATATCCCTTTGGAGATGAACTAAGTGGGACAAGCTTTCATCTTCCAACTCTCCAAGTTGTTGTCTAGCTCAACCAACTAGCTCAGGGATATCCAACACAGATTCTTGGAGAAGGGGTGGTTTATAAGAAAACCAACTTGATCGCGAGCTCAACATAACGGCCAGGGGACAACCCGGTGATACTTCCCGGAGGGTATTCATAAAATCACGAACCACCGATATGTTATTAAGCTCGGGAGCATTCTTGCTTTCGAGGCAAGATGATGTGATCAAATAAGCAAGGGATTGACACAATCTAACTCATTGATCAAAAAGTGCACCAGGAATAAGGACTAGGTCGCACGATCAATCTTAGCATGATGATTGAATAACCAGCACACTAAGAGTGAGAGTATTGTCCATTAACTACCAAGCAATGGAGTTGCTAGGAGTATTGATTTCACACATCATGGTTCACTTGTCGGCATTCCGGTTGAGACAATACGGGACCGAGGAATGAAAAATGATGGCAAGAAGTATCACTGCGTCAAAAATTCATGAGAGATGGTGCAATTCTCATGACAATCCTGGCATAAAGGGGGTAATACTCCGAGGTAGAAGAGAACAAAAGCTGGATTGGCATTTTGATCTGCGAAATACAGCTATGACCCAATCCTGGATATGGATGAGGTACTGGAGTTTGTTTCTCCTAGTCATTCCGGATTGGAATGGATTGACGGGCCACAAGAATAATAGGCATCGATAAACACGATCGCACACATACCCTTGACTATCAATTGATAGATGAAGGTCGGAATATAACTGAAGGGGGACAACTCAAAGAACGTATAACCTTCTGAGTTGTGAAGGCATAGATTAGTATGTCGAACCAAGTTCAACATGTTTCTTCCGGATAACCCATGCAGAGAGGTAGGATTGGCAGAGTCACAACTATTGAACGGAGAGCTCATCAAGAGTACTCTAATTGTGATCTTTCGGTCCAAAAGAACTCCTGCCAAGAATGGTTCATGGTATTTGGAATGATATACCACGAACCTCGAGGACTATCACAAAAGTTACCAATATCCTAAAGGTACGAGCAAAACTATCAACATGAAGTAAGTAGAGTGAATCTTGGGTCCAAGGACCCGAAAATAGAATACCTACTAACTAAATAACATCACGAGATGCTTTCGAGAATGGTGGCTAGAATCATCACACTGGGAACACAAAACATGGCTAGATTACTAGGTGACTCCCTAAAACACCTAGTGTCATAATAATAGCTCCAACATATACGTCGAGGCAACAGAGTACCTCAACTCACTGGTTAGTGTGGTTAATCTGGCCCAAAGGAACATCAGGAACGAAAAGATGGGAGTTGCAAATGCATCAGACTAGTAAGAAACCTGGGACGACTCGGACAACATAACGGCTATAAATGCTCAAAATGATTTGAGACATCCTGCAAAATGGTGGCATAACCACTCAACATCACAATATCAAAGTTCCGGGATCAATGGTCAACATACGGAAGTAGTAGGAACTGAACTGAGGCTTAAACTCAACAATCCTAGGCAACTACGGTTTAGTAACACGTCATCCTGAGAGATAGAAGAGAAGCCTAGTTCTTAACCCCGTAGAAAAGATAAGATGACTCAGATCAGAAGGTCATGAGGATAAGGAGTAAAAAGAGCCTTACGTTCCCATCCACAATCAATTCCCTTATATAACTAAAGCATTTCTAGACTCAACTTCGACCAGCTTGGCTTGGTAAACCTACAGGCAGTCAAGATCTGATACCAAAGCTGTCAGGACCCCGATTCTAAGTCACACCGATCTAGCCTGTAACACCTCATATCACTTTGTGGCCTCACGCGCGGTATTCCCACTGGTGTCGCCTTACCATGTCCCGGGACCGTTTGCGCCTTTTGGCTCACATATATGATAGTGTCGCTAGCATCCATATGACAGAGAACCCGGGCCGACATGACTAGTCGTGAACCCAAAGTGGCACTAACTTACGGGAACAGGCATACATGAATCAACATCGAGCATGTCGGTCAGCAGCGTGTGAATCCGGGCTATAGCACTGGGCTAACAGGACTCCGGGAACCCGGGCTGTAGCAGGCTAGGCAGGACTCCGGATGTCACCGCGTGACATTTCCTAGAAGGGACAGACACAGGAACAAAGTGAATCACATGCCAGCCAGTCAAGTGTTCTAGAGCAGTAGTGCTGGGCTAGCAGGACTCCGGTGAACCGGGCTGTAGCGGACTACTATGGCTCATGGAAGCACAAGACTACATTTCCCCATAAGAGAGGCTACCAAGGATAAACAACTAGGTTGTCGGATCCCACACATACCAAGCATTTCAATCATACGCACAATATGCTCGATATGTGTAAATACAACATGGCATCACAACATAACTCTACGACTCAAGTATTTATTCATTAGGCTCCAAAGAGCCAGATAAAACAAACATGGGTCTCATGACCCAACATTCAGAGCATACAAGTCAAAGCACAAGTGGAAGCTTAATATGTCTGAGTACAAACTTCTACAAAAGAAAAAGGCTGAGAAGCCTGACTATCTACCAGATCCCGCCGAGGGCACAAGATCACAGCTGAGGTAACAAGCTAAACGTCGAAGTCCACATGGGACTACTAGCGAGACTGACGTCTCTCTGCCAAACATAAAATAGGCAAACGTGAATACAAATGTACCCAGCAATACTTACATCAGAACTAGCTACATATGCATCAGTATCAACAAAGGGGGTGGTGGAGTTTGACTGCAGCAAGCCAGCTTTGACTCAGTGGCTAACCTGAACTACGACTACAAGTAACTCTTTTGAAGTGGCGCACACGAGTCCACAAATTTACCATACCAATACACCACTATGAATCCGCTCCCGTCTCCCTGCGAGAACGCCATCCATAGCACTCACACTTATCTTGCGCATTTTAGAGTATCCACTTTCACTTGTCTATGAACTATGCAAGGGGTCCAAGTTTCCATATGCGAGGAATCCGGCTATTCGAATAGATAATGATAACCCTGCAGGGGTGTACTTCTTCACACACGCTCTCGCCACTTATCGCCATGTACACGTCATGTACCTCGGCAACCTTCAAGCGGAAGCCGGGCGAGGGTGTCGGCCACGACCTGACTAACCAAAAAGTCTCTAGTCCAGGTTTATCGCCTATTCGGGTTCCATCCGCAAGGAGATCCGGCCAGGGTGTCACTCACGGCCCCAAACGATGTGTGCAGGGTTCCCAAGCCCACCATCCGGGTGCCACTTGGTACACTGTGCCACTGTGCCTAGTTTGTCCCAAGCCCACCTGTACCGGGTGCCACTTGGTAGACTACTAACACTACCTACAAACACCAGAAACTAGTTGCAACTCCTGGACAGAGATTGAGTTGATTAATAAGCCGAGATGGGCCGAGTTACCGGAACCCAATGTGTGGTATTAACTGTTCATGGATCACAAAAGAGAACTCAGTTCCTGAGAACGGCTGCAATGAGACAACCCACCATGTACTCCTACATGGCCTCTCACCGCTACCTTTACCAAATCGTGTTCACACACTTAGCTCTCAACGGTAGGACATGTTCACCACGTTCCAATTCATTCCCGAGGAATCAGACCTGACTCAACTCTAAGCAGTAGCAGGCATGACAACAAGCATGAATGGGTAGGCACATCAGGGCTCAAACAATTCCTACTCATGCTAGTGGGTTTCATCTATTTACTATGGCAATGACAGGTCATGCAGAGGAAAGGGGTTCAGCTACAGCAGCATGTAACAGTTGAAACCTTGTTGTCCTAATGGAGTAAAAGAGAGCAGGAGCGAGAGAGTGGGATTGTATCGGAATGACCAAGGGGTTTTTGCTTGCCTGACACTTTCGAAGATAGTATAGCTCTTCATCGGTGTCATCGATCTCATCGTCGAAACCACGTGTACTGAGAGGGGACAAACACTGGCAACAGAGAAAGAACACGATCAATGCAATGCGACAATATGATGCATGATCATGACATGGCAATATGATGTGATTTGAGCTAATGCATCTAGCTATGATTTAAATGAAGTCGGTTTGAATTTTTCTGATAATTTTTCATATATAAATTATTTTATTTGGAGTTATAGATAATTTTCTATGATTTTTAGAAGTTTTGGGCATTTTCCAGAATTTCCTGATTTATTTAAAATCCAGAAAGTCAATTTCTGTGTCATGCTTGCGTCAGCAAGTCAACAACGCTGACTGGAGTCAAACCTGACGTGTGGGGTCCACACGTTAGTGTCATGGAGTTAAACAGGTGTGTGCTTAGCCTAATTACAAGATTAGTGGGCACTGGGGCCCATAGTGAGTGGAAGTGAGGTGGCTAATTAGGGGGGATTAGCGCTAACGACCGCGCCACCTCGGCTCTCGCCGGTGTTCCGCCGGCGGCGACCAAAGCTACGGCGGAAGCTCGCCGGGGCTGCGCTATAGGCGGCGGGTGGACGCGTGAAGGCCACCAGAAGATAGCCCGCACACGCCCGCACCTAGCACACGCCCGCCCGAAAACGACAGCCACGACCATGGAGGCGGCGGCTGGAGTTCGGTGGTGCACAGGCACGGGGCTACGGAGCACGAGGAGCCCGACTGGGGTTGTCTACGGCTTCCTGGCGTAACCAGGAGCACGACCATGCGCTCGGGTGCGACTACGCGAACTAAAGCGACGGCGGCGAAGAGGACGCCGGCGGGGAGCTCACGGCATGGTGGGGATCGGAGCTAGCGAGCATAAACGAGAGAGGGAGGATACGGGTTCGACGTGGAAGCTCACAGAGAGGCTAACGGAGGGGTCGACGGGCGCGGGGACGGCCGGTGGGCAGCGAATTGACGCCGAGGATCTCTGGGCACCGAGGTTGAAGAAGACGTCGGGGACGACGTTGTGGTGCTTCCCCGGTTGCTTGGCTCGGCGTGGATGAAGAAGACGACGATGCGGAACTCGAGGTCTCATCGGCAGGGAGTGGGGTGGCCGGTGGCCATGTCTACAGCGAGCGGCGGTCTCGGGTGTGCTCGGCGGTGCGAGGAAGAGATGCCAGAGGAAGGGGATGAGGCAGAGGAAGGAGGGAAAGTGAGAGGGGGTCGTCCTCATCTCCTGGGTGTGCAGGTGGACTCGGGGGAGGATAGCCAGCGCGAAGCAGGAGGTGGCGCGCTCGGCCGCGTGCGAGGTCTCTCCCTCTGCCTACTGGCAGAGGTTGAAGATGACTGGCAAGCCGCCCGGTGGGCTGGGCTAGCCAGTGGGCCGCCATGTAAGTGGCCTAGGTAGGTTCCTTTTCTTATTTGTTTCTGTTTTTCTATTTTTATTCCTCTGTTTTGAATTAGTAAAAATACTAATACATTTTGTAAAATCCTGAAAATAATTGTGGGCACTTTTGAAAATATTTCCAACAGCCCTCAAATGCTTTCAAGATTATTTGGACACTTCAAATATTTTATAGAATTTAAATGTCCAAATTCAAATACTTATGATTTAATTCAAAAATCCAAAGTGTCCTGGCAAAAAGTGCACCATTTTTGGCAGAGGTTCTAGACCAATTCAAAAATGATGAACTTTTGTGAAGGGCATTTTGGGTTCATTGAAATAGATTTTACTTGAGCCTATTTGATATGATTTGATGCTAGGGTTTGTTCAACCCCCATTTCATATTTAAATGAAATTTAGACATGATGACATGACGATCATGCAAGGACAAGCAAAGGCTAAGCTAGGGCTGTGACAGTATCAATCCAGTAGGAGGCCACACTCAATTCCTCGTACTTGCACAAAACGATAGCTACTCGCAACCAACGCGATTAGGGGTTGTCAATCCCTTCACAGTCACTTACGAGAGTGAGATCTGATAGATATAATATTTTTGGTATTTTTGGTATAAAGATGCAAAGTAAAAAGTAAAAGTAAAGTAAAAAAAGCAAAGCAAGATTAAAGTGATGGAGATTGATATGATGAGAATAGACCCGGGGGCCATAGGTTTCACTAGTGGCTTCTCTCAAGAGCACAAGTATTCTATGGTGGGTGAACAAATTACTGTTGAGCAATTGAGCATAGTTATGAGAATATCTAGGCATGATCATGTATATAGGCATCACGTCCGTGACAAGTAGATCGAAACGATTCTGCATCTACTACTATTACTCCACTCATCGACCGCTATCCAGCATGCATCTAGAGTATTAAGTTAAAAACAGAGTAACGCCTTAAGCAAGATGACATGATGTAGAGAGATAAATTCATGCAATATGAAATAAACCCCATCTTGTTATCCTCGATGGCAATGATGCAATATGTGCCTTGTTGCCCCTTCTATCACTGGAAAGGACACCGCAAGATCGAACCCAAAGCTAAACACTTCTCCCATGGCAAGAACTACCAATCTAGTTGGCCAAAACAAACGGATAATTCGAAGAGACTTGCAAAGATAACCATTCATGCATAAAAGAATTCAGAGAAGATTCAAATATTATTGATAGATAGACTTGATCATAAACCCACAACTCATCGATCTCAACAAACACACCGCAAAAAGAAGATTACATCGAATAGATCTCCACAAGAGATGGGGAGTACTTTGTATTGAGATTCAAAGAGAGAGAAGAAGCCATCTAGCTACTAACTATGGACCCGAAGGTCTGAGGTAAACTACTCACACTTCATCGGAGAGGCTATGATGATGTAGAAGCCCTCCGTGATGACGGCCCTCTTCCGGCGGAGCTCCAGAACAGGCCCCAAGATGGGATCTCGTGGATACATAAAGTTGCGGTGGTGGAATTAGGTTTTATGCTCATGTTCTGATCATTTGGGGGTACGTGTGTATATATATAGGAGGAAGAAGTACGCCGGAGGAGCTCTGAGGGGCCCACGAGGCAGGGGGCGCGCCCTAGGGGGGCGCCCCCACCCTCGTGACCGCCTCTTTTGTTCCTTGGAGCAGGGTCCAAGTCTCTTGGATCACGTTCGGTGAGAAAATCACGTTCCCGAAGATTTTATTCCATTTGGACTCCGTTTGATATTCCGTTTCTTCGAAACACGGAAATAGGCAAAAAAACAGCAATTTTGGGCTGGGCCTCCGGTTAATAGGTTAGTCCCAAAAATAATATAAAAGTGGAAAATAAAGCCCAATATAGTCCAAAACAGTAGATAATATAGCATGGAGCAATCAAAAATTATAGATACGTTGGAGACGTATCAGGCATCCCCAAGCTTAATTCCTGCTCGTCCTCGAGTAGGTAAATGATAAGAAAGAGAATTTTTGATGCGGAGTGCTACTTGGCATAATTTCAATGCAAATTTTCTTAATTGTGGTATGAATATTCAGATTAGAAAGATTCAAGACAAAAGTTTATATTGACATAAAAATAATAATACTTCAAGCATACTAACAAAGCAATTATGTCTTCTCAAAATAACATGGCCAAAGAAAGTTATCCCTACAAAATCATATAGTCTGGCTATGCTCTATCTTCACCACATAAAATATTTAAATCATGCACAACCCCGATGACAAGCCAAGCTATTGTTTCATACTTTTGATGTTCTCAAACTTTTTCAATCTTCACGCAATACATGAGCGTGAGCCATGGATATAGCACTATAGGTGGAATAGAATGGTGGTTGTGTAGAAGACAAAAAAGAGAAGATAGTCTCACATCAACTAGGCGTATCAACGGGCTATGGAGATGCCCATCAATAGATATCAATGTGAGTGAGCAGGGATTGCCATGCAATGGATGCACTAGAGCTATAAGTATATGAAAGCTCAAAAAGAAACTAAGTGGGTGTGCATCCAACTTGCTTGCTCATGAAGACCTACGGCAATTTGAGGAAGCCCATCATTGGAATATACAAGCCAAGTTCTATAATGAAAAATTCCCACTAGTATATGAAAGTGATAACATGAGAGACTCTCTACTATGAAGATCATGGTGCTACTTTGAAGCACAAGTGTGGTAAAAGGATAGTAACATTGTCCCTTCTCTCTTTTTCTCTCATTATATATATATTTATTTATTTATTTGGGCCTTTTCTCTTCTTCTTTTTTTATTTTATGGCCTCTTTTTATTTGGGCTTCTTTGGCCTCTTTTTTTATTTATTTTATTTTTCGTCTGGAGTCTCATCCCGACTTATGGGGGAATCATAGTCTCCATCATTCTTTCCTCACTGGGACAATGCTCTAATAATGATGATCATCACACTTTTATTTTTCTTACAACTCAATACTTAGAACAAAATATGACTCTATATGAATGCCTCCGGCGGTGTACCGGGATATGCAATATGACAATGATGGAGTGTGTCATGATAAATGGAATGGTGGAAAGTTGCATGGCAATATATCTCGGAATGGCTATGGAAATGCCATAATAGGTAGGTATGGTGGCTGTTTTGAGGAAGGTATATGGTAGGTGTATGATACCGGCGAAAAGGTGCGCGATATTAGAGAGGCTAGCAAAGGAAGAAGGGTGAGTGTCGGTGTCAAAACCGGCGGATCTCGGGTAGGGTGTCCCGAACTGTGCGTCTAGGCGGATGGTAACAGGAGACGAGGGACACAGTGTTCTTACCCAGGTTCGGGCCCTCTCGATGGAGGTAAAACCCTACTCCTGCTTGATTAATATTGATGATATGGGTAGTACAAGAGTAGATCTACCACGAGATCAAAGAGGCTAAACCCTTGGAGCTAGCCTATGGTATGATTGTTGTTCGGCCTACGGACTAATACCCTCCGATTTATATAGACACCGGAGAGGGCTAGGGTTACACAGAGTCGGTTACAATGGGAGGAGATCTACATATCCGTATTGCCAAGCTTGCCTTCCACGCCAAGGAAAGTCCCATCCGGACACGGGGCGAAGTCTTCAATCTTGTATCTTCATAGTCCGAGAGTCCGGCCAAAGGTTATAGTCTGGCTATCCGGACACCCCCTAATCCAGGACTCCCTCAGTAGCCCCCGAACCAGGCTTCAATGACGATGTGTCCGGCGCGCAGATTGTCTTCGGCATTGCAAGGTGGGTTCCTCTCCAAATTCCATGTACCTGTTTAAATAGTGTCCGGCTTCTTGCGAATGTTGCGCTCCTTGGCTTCCACGCCCAATAATGGCCACTTTCCACGTGTCGAGCGAATGTGAAGAGCGAGGGTGTTTTTACATTTACCCCCTAGCTGTGTGAATGAGCTGCCTATTAAAGAGACGAGGATTCAGATCCAAATCACACCATCGTCCCTTGGCGAGCCTTCATCGGAGCGCATCCGGTAGAGATCCATTCCATCATGGCCGGTCGACGCAGCTCCTCCTCTCGCTCCCCTAGCCCCAAGCTTGGAGATTGGGAGAGATTTTCCGTCCCGCACAGCAAATTAGTGATGCTTCAGACCAAAGGATTTCTTCCCCCAACATACATGGTCCCGGTTCGAGCCGGGCTCGCCACCTATAATGGCGGAGAGCAAGCGGAGAGCCTTCCCAATCCCTCCAAGGGAGAGCGGGTATGCCTTGTCCCTCATTTGGTAAGAGGGCTCGGATTTCCAATTCATCCATTTCTCCGGGGGCTACTGGAGTTCTACGGCCTCCAGTTGCACAACCTTACGCCTGCCTCCATATTGCATATCGTGGGCTTCGTAGCCCTTTGCAAGCTGTTTTTGGACTATGAGGCTCATTTTGCGCTGTGGAAGAAGTTGTTCTGCCTTGTGCCCCATTCTCAGGAGGGGTCAATATATCAAGTGGGCAGAGCCGAAGTGTGACGTATTGCCGGGACGGGATATCTATCCGGAACTCCAAAGAAGACGTTCGAAGACTGGCCTTCAGAATGGTTTTATATAGAAGACGTCCCCCTCCCGGACCCTATTCGAATCAGCCTCCCTGAGTTCGACAACGCTCCTTTGAAGAAGCGTCGGAGCTGGCGTCCATGGAGCCCCCAGGAGGAAGATGACAGGGACGTTCTTTACCTGATGAGCCAGGTAAGTTTGTTAGCTCGATCCGGATTGACCATGATCTAGGTCATGGCCACATGTATTATGCGGGGGGTGCAGCCGCTTTAGTATAGAGGCCACCCCATGTGGGATTTCAACGATCCAGTTGTATCGCGAAGTAAATCCAAGAGTACTTTCTGCTTGTTTTTTCCTTTGCACATATCTTATCTTCAAAGGATGCTTCCCTTTGTAATGCAAGACCGGACGGTCGTGACGATCACTAGAATTAACTAATAACAGTTGACCAGGTTAAATGTCAAAATTAACCAGCAAGCAGGAAGAATTCCGTCATATAAGCATGAAGAGTTCTTTTACATAAAGCCCAAGTTCAGCTGCATGCAGACCAGCTCGTTGTAAATTTGACGAATTCCGACTTTTGCCCACTGAAAACAATTGTATTCACATCTTTTTATTAGTTCCCTCTAGTTCCCTAGAACCTGTCATCTGGACACATGACAAAAAAAAAAGGATTTAACCAGCTGTTATAGTACTTAGAGCACAATTTTCTTGTCTAGCTGAATCTAGGTTCAATAAATTTTTCTCATCTAGCCGATTTGTAAGGTGTGTGTGTGTGAGTCCCTGGTTGAGCCATAATACACTCGCCAATTTTCTCAGCTTTGAGAAGGTTCGAAAAGGGAATTTTCCTTTTCTTTCTTCTCTATGTTTTCTTTATCGGTTATAATATAATATTTTGGTCTATTTTTATTTTACTATCTGATATTTTTATTTTATTTTATCACACTTTAGATTATAAAAATAATATTAAGAACATGGCACATATTTAAAATTCATGAATAATTAATAAATTCACAACTATTTCAAAATTTCAAGAACATTTTTAAATTTGTGAATCTTTTTAAAATTCAGAAAACATTGTTTGAAGTCCACAAATATTTTTAAAATTTTCCATTATTTTTCCAAAATTTAAGGTTTTTCCAATTTGAAATACCTTTTAGAATCCAAGATTTATTTTTTCAAAATTAGTGAACAAAAGATGATAATCAGTTTCTTATGAGCTAGCAGTGGAGCGAACGAAAAAAAAACTAAGCAAGCGAGTGGAGCAAGGGGCCAAGCTGAGTGAGAGAGAGCTTCATGGGCCGTCTCATATGAGCGTTAGGGCATCTCCAGCCGTTGGCCCCCCAGGACGCATAAAAATCGCCCCATGGGGGCGAGCCGACGATACAATCGGCGCTGGGGGCGGTTTTGCGTCCAGTCGTCGCCCCCAGGCGCCGAAATTGGCCCGCTTTGCAGCCCAATTTCGGCGAATAAAGGGCTCATATGGGCGAGAATAGGCCCATATTCGGCGTGGTTTCGCCATGTCTCGGCGTTCAATTATCAACACAATCATTTCTTATCACATATTTCATCACAGAAAAATCAAATACTTCAACAAAATAGTACAACAACAAATAGTTCAATACAAATTATATAGTTCAACAAATAAAAACTCGTATTTCATCACACGACGTCCCCCTTGAGCCTCCATAGGTGCTCAATCAGATCTTTCTGCAGTTGATGATGCACTTGTGGGTCTCGGATCTCCTGACGATACTGAGATAGGCAGTCCAAGTTGCCGGTAGATGGTGATCAATTTCGGCTAGAGGACCCTGCCTGTAGTATGGTTCAGTGTCAAACACTGGGTCTTCTTGCTCGCTCTCGATGATCATGTTGTGCAAGATGACACAGCAAGTCATAATCTCCCACATTTGATCTTTGGACCAGGTCTGAGCGGGGTACCGAACAACAGCGAATTGAGATTGGAGCACACCAAATGCCCGCTCGACATCCTTCCTGCAAGCCTCCTGAACTTTCGCAAACCAGGCGTTCTTGTCTCCTGCCGCAGGGTTTGAGATCGTCTTCACAAATGTCGACCATCTCGGATAGATGCCATCTGCTAGGTAGTACCCCTTGTTGTATTGGTGCCCATTGATCTCGAAGTTCACCGGAGGAGAATGGCCCTCAATGAGCTTGGCAAAAACAGGAGAGCACTGCAGCACGTTGATGTCATTGTGAGTTCCTGGCATACCAAAGAAGGAGTGCCAAATCCAGAGGTCCTGTGTGGCTACCGCCTCAAGCACCACACTGCAACTGCCTTTGGCGCCTTTGTACATCCCCTGCCAACCAAATGGGCAATTCTTCCATTTCCAATGCATGCAGTCGATGCTTCCGGCGCATCCCAGGAAATCCTCTTGCTGCATTCTGGGCTAGGATCCGAGCAGTGTCTTCCGCATTGGGTGTTCTCAAGTATTGTGGCCCAAACACTGCCATCACTGCCCGACAGAACTTATAGAAACACTCTATGCTGGTGGACTTGGCCATGCGCCCATAGTCGTCGAGTTAATCACTGGGAGCTCCATATGCAAGCATCCTCATCGCTGTCGTGCACTTCTGGATGGAGGTGAATCCAAGAGCGCCAGTGCAATCCATCTTGCACTTGAAGTAGTTGTCGAACTCCCGGATGGAATTCACAATCCTGAGGAAGAGCTTTCGGCTCATCCGATAACGGCGCCGAAATGTTTTCTCGCCATGAAATGGAGCATCGGCGAAGTAGTCGGAGTAGAGCATGCGGTAGCCTTTGAGACGATGCCGGTTCTTTGCTTTCACCCGCCCCGGCGCCGAGCCACCTCGCCGCGGCTTTTCATTGCTCGCCAGCAGCTGGGCGAGGGCGGCGAGCACCATGAGATGCTCTTCTTCCTGGACGTCGGCCGCGGCTTCCTCCTCCAGCAGCGCGGCGAGCTCTTCCTCGTCATCCGAGTCCATCGCCGAGACAGGCAAAACGCCGAACACTTTGCGCTCGATGGGCGTGTACCCGCTGCTAAACCGTGCCTCTGTGGCCGGAAACGGCGGCCAGAAACGCCCAGCTGCTGTGGGAGGGGCTGCCCGGCGAAGCGCTGCTATTTTCCGGCGGGGAATGGCTATCTAGAGGAGTAGGGCGGCGGCCGTCGCCGGGATATAGCTAGTGGTGGCCGAGGGGAAGAAAACCAGGCGTGCGAGGGCGCGGGGGGTGCGAGGCGAGTCGGGGAAAAAAACCTTGACTTTTCCCCTGTCGGTGTGGGCCAGGCGTGCTTTTCCCTAGTGCCGGAGCCCTCAACTGCTCCCCAGCGCGCCGGGTTCGGCCTGTAACCGTCGGGCGGAAAAAAGGTCCGAACCGGCGATTTTCGGTATCCTGGGGGCACGACTGGGCCGTTTTTTCGGCGCCGGCGCCGAAAAAGTGACCTGAGAGGGCCTGTTGCGGGCGCGGCTGGAGATGCCCTTATAGCAGCAATTTTATAATTTTAGCATGGGAAAGGAGTTCCTACGGGACTCACACAATTACCACCGGCTAAACACTCAGGCCAACATGTATGCACACCACAATCACGCATCGAACAGGTCAATTGTACACTCGGAACAACTATACAATCTCTAACAACAGCTCAACACGATATATAAATAAATAAATAACATCATCAGAAAATAATTAGAACTCAAGCCAACACAACTAATATAAAAACAAAACAACTAACTACAATAACCTGCTAGGGAAAAAGGAATTAATCTCACATGTAAAGAATAGCTGCGCTTACGTTAGCCTCTAGTCATAAGTCAAGACTGCTGAAGTAACAAGAGATGTACGCATCCAAATCATTAAAATACTACGCCTTGCCTGCAGCGTGGAACATCCTTCGCCGTGCAGTATCCGTTGCCCAAACAGATCATCGCGGTCAGACTATGACCGATGCTGGGTCGGTAGAGGTAGGTGGACACAGTCTTTGCATATCACTGGTACCAGTACTACTGTAGACTGTAGTGTGTGAAGGAGTGGATTTATTTCGGTTTCCTTAAGCTAAAAATACCATTAATACTCACGTTGCGCAACCTCAGCCTTGCCGCCAACTATATACTCCTTAGAGAAACTCCAATGGGGCGACCCATTTCGTCCGCGGTCGTTCGTTTGGGTTGGCATGGACAAAAAAGCTGACCCAACGCGCCGACCCAAATGAACGCGCGTCCACTTTCGTCCGCCTGCCGATCTATTCCCGTCTTATTTTTAAAGCTGATTTGCGTCGGCGCGGACACAAGACGGACGTGCGCGCGCTCACCTTCTTTCCTCACCGGGCCCGCTGGTCGGTGGCACATTGGATTCATACACTCGCCCGCCTGCTACGTCGCCGATGCCGCCGGCTATTTTTTCAGATTAAAATGGATACATAGATAGTTCTGGTGTACACAGATAAAAGAAAAAGACCACTACTCGTCGTTTTCTGACTCCGACTCGGTAATGTCCTTCTCCGACGTTTGAAGGTAGGGGTCAGCAAGCTGCTCGTCTTCAAAGTCCCAACATGACGTTTCTTGTAGCTTCAGTTTCAATTGAGCTGCCTGCTTCCGCGAACGCTTGTCCTTCCGATAGGCGGCTCGCTCCCTCTTCCTCGCGTCCCTCTCCGATCTCAATTGCTTATAAAACTGGCGCTCGTCGACGATGTCCTGCGGGTAGCCTCATCGCCACAGCACCAAGGCTTCCACGTCATTCTCTGCGATGGCGAGGCGACGCTGCCGCCTCCGATGGACACGACGATCCTCGTCGGTGAAAAGCCGCGGGATAGGCGCCAGATCCTGCGCCCGCTGGCTCGACACATTGGGAAAATTCATATCCCGACGAGGCCTCAGGAGGCACCACGCCGCCGCGTCATGCGCGCGGGCCGCCTCCTCTGCGGTGTCGAAGGTGCGAGGACGAGACGTTTCTCGCGAAACCAGATCTCGGCGGAGAAGGCGCCGGAGCGGCGCTCGCGGACTCCGCGAAAATCCGAAGCGCATAGGCGGCGGATCGACTGGTGGCGCAGAGGCGGCGAAAGTGGGCGGCCGACAAAGTGCGGAGGGAGCGCCTTCTTTTATAGCGAGCACCGGCCGCGGTGCGCGCACGAACCTTTCCCGCGCGCTGGAGCGCCAAAACCAGCACACACGAACCTTTCCCGCGTGCTGGAACGTCAAAATCAGGGTGACGACACGATGTTAAACGCGCGCGATCATGAAAATGGGTCGGCCCGTTAGGCGCACTGCCGACCCAAAACTAAAAGAGGACAGACGGCGGCCGGGCGGCCGACCCAAACGGACAAAAACGCCGTCCGTTTGGGTCGGCCCGTTGAAGTTGCTCTTAGTATTACCTCCGTAAATTTTTATAAGATCTTTTAGGGAGTATAAGGGCATTTCTAACCGATCTCCTATAACTGGTTAGTGGAGTATATTTAGCATTTACTTCACTAATTGGCATCTAGCCGATCCTCAATCCGGCATAACAGAGTACTCTCTCTAATCATTTTTACTTCGCGTATTAGTTTTTTGTTAAGTCAAACTTTACAAAGTTTGACCAAATTTATATTAAAAAATATTAATATCTACAATGCCAAATATATATACTATATTTCATAACAAATCTAACAATATTTACTTGGCATTATGAATGTTGATAATTCTTTCTATATGTTTGATCAAAGTAGAGATACATTGACTTTAGAGAAAACTTATATGTAGACTAAAAATGACAGGAGGGAGTATAATTTTACTCCTCCCTCTAAAAATTTCCCTATTTATACTCACTCTCTTCTCCGTCGAGTAAAACGGCGCGGCTCTCCTCTGCTGCCTCTCCCTCCCCTTTCGCGCCGCATCTTCGCCCACGCCGCCCCTCCTACTCCTCCCTCCTCCCCGCCGGCACTGGCCAGCCACCGAGGAAGCCTTGTAGGCCTCCGACGCTGTCCTCCTCCACCTCCTCGTCCTGCCGCTGGCCAAAAATTGAGGGGATCTGTGGCTGCTGTCACCGCCGCCGGATTTGGCGTTTCCAGCCGCTGGCGGCTGTGCCTTGTCATGGATTGGGCGGGAAGCAGCCCACATAGCTCCGACAAAGCCTCTGCGCCGCATGCAGGTACCGGCTCTACCTCTAGCCACTCTAATCGCTCTCGTCGTCGGTTCACCGATAAATACACGGCCGACCGTCGCCCGGGCTGGCGCTTGCGCAACGGCTCGCCGACTCGTAGCTATCGGTCATATAGTGCGACGACTGCACACAACAAGTGGTGCGCCGAGTTTCTACAACACTGCAACATCCCGGATGGGTGTTCTTCAAATGCACAAACAATGGGGTATGTGCTTTTTTGATTCGGTTTTTCACCGGATTCGGTTCAATTTTGGTAGCTCATTGATGCTCATCTATGTGTGTAGGATGATGGATGCTCGTTTTGATGTTGGGAAGAAGAATACATCGATCTATTGATAGCACGAAAATTAATAGATGTAAGATGTTCTTGCACTCGTTGCTAGAATTAAGGCTAAATATGAGACTAGTGTTGGGGAACGTTGCAGAAAACAAAAAAATTTCCTACGTTTTCACCAAGATCCATCTATGAGTTCATCTAGCAACGAGTGATCGGATGCATCTACATACCTTTGTAGATCGCGAGCGGAAGCGTTCAGAGAACGGGGATGAGGGAGTCGTACTCGTCGTGATCCAAATCACCGGAGATCCTAGCGCCGAACGGACGGCACCTCCGCGTTCAACACACGTACGTTCAGCGTGACGTCTCCTTCTTCTTGATCCAGCAAGGGGGAAGGAGAGGTTGATGAAGATGCAGCAGCACGACGGCGTGGTGGTGGATGCAGCAGTCACCGCAGCAGGGCTTCGCCGTTCTTCTACGAGAGGGAGAGGTGTAGCAGGGGAGAGGGAGCCGCCAAGACTTCAGGGTGCGGCTGCCCTCCCTCCCCCCTTTATATAGGCCCCCTAGGGGGTGCGCCGGCCCTAGGAGATGGGATCTCCTAGGGGGGGCGGCGGCCAAGGGGGTGGAGTGCCCCCAAGGCAAGTGGAGGCGCCCCCTCCCCTAGGGTTCCCAACCCTAGGCGCATGGGGGGCCCAAGGGGGGGGGCGCACCAGCCCACTATGGGCTGGTTCCCTCCCCACTTCAGCCCATGGGGCCCTCCGGGATGGGTGGACCCCCGGGACCCTTCCGGTGGTCCCGGTACAATACCGTTGACCCCCGAAACTCTCCCGATGGCCGAAACTGCACTTCCTATATATAATTCTTCACCTCCGGACCATTCCGGAACTCCTCGTGATGTCTGGGATCTCATCCGGGACTTCGAACAACTTTCGGGTTACTGCATACTCATATCTCTACAACCCTAGCGTCACCGAACCTTAAGTGTGTAGACCCTACGGGTTCGGGAGACATGTAGACATGACCGAGACGACTCTCCGGTCAATAACCAACAGCGGGATCTGGATACCCATGTTGGCTCCCACATGCTCCTCGATGATCTCATCGGATGAACCATGATGTCGAGGATTCAAGCAACCCCGTATACAATTCCCTTTGTCAATCGGTATGTTACTTGCCCGAGATTCGATCGTCGGTATCCCAATACCTTGTTCAATCTCGTTACCGGCAAGTCACTTTACTCATACCGTAATGCATGATCCCGTGACCAGACATTTGGTCACTTTGAGCTCATTATGATGATGCATTACCGAGTGGGCCCAGAGATACCTCTCCGTCATATGGAGTGACAAATCCCAGTCTTGATCCGTGTCAACCCAACAGATACTTTCGGAGATACCCGTAGTATACCTTTATAGTCACCCAGTTACATTGTGACGTTTGGTACACCCAAAGCACTCCTACGGTATCCGGGAGTTGCACGATCTCATGGTCTAAGGAAAAGATACTTGACATTGGAAAAACTCTAGCAAACAAACTATACGATCTTGTGCTATGTTTAGGATTGGGTCTTGTCTATCACATCATTTTCCTAATGATGTGATCCCGTTATCAATGACATCCAATGTCCATAGTCAGGAAACCATGACTATCTGTTGATCAACGAGCTAGTCAACTAGAGGCTTACTAGGGACATGTTTGGTGTCTATGTATTCACACATGTATTACGATTTCCGGATAACACAATTATAGCATGAATAAAAGACAATTATCATGAACAAGGAAATATAATAATAATCCTTTTATTATTGCCTCTAGGGCATATTTCCAACAGTCTCCCACTTGCACTAGAGTCAATAATCTAGTTACATTGTGATGAATCGAACACCCATGGAATTCTGGTGTTGATCATGTTTTGCTCTAGGGAGAGGTTTAGTCAACGGATCTGCTACATTCAGGTCCGTATGTACTTTACAAATATCTATGTCTCCATCTTGAACATTTTCATGAATGGAGTTGAAGCGACGATTGATGTGCCTGGTCTTCTTGTGAAACCTGGGCTCCTTGGCAAGTGCAATAGCTCCAGTGTTGTCACAGAAGAGTTTGATCGGCCCCGACGCATTGGTTATTACTCCTAGGTCGGTGATGAACTCCTTCACCCAAATTGCTTCATGCGCTGCCTCCGAGGCTGCCATGTACTCCACTTCACATGTAGATCCCGCCACGACGCTCTGCTTGCAACTGCACCAGCTTACTGCCCCACCATTCAAAACATACACGTATCCGGTTTGTGACTTAGAGTCATCCAGATTTGTGTTGAAGCTAGCGTCGACGTAACCCTTTACGACGAGCTCTTCGTCACCTCCATAAACAAGAAACATTTCCTTAGTCCTTTTCAGGTACTTCAGGGTATTCTTGACCGCTGTCCAGTGTTCCTTGCCGGGATTACTTTGGTACCTACCTACCAAACTTACGGAAAGGTTTACATCAGGTCTGGTACACAACATGGCATACATAATAGACCCTATGGCTGAGGCATAGGGGATGACACTCATTTCTTCTATATCTTCTGTCGTGGTCGGACATTGAGCTGAGCTCAATTTCACACCTTGCAACACGGGCAAGAACCCCTTCTTAGACTGATCCATATTGAACTTCTTCAATATCTTATCAAGGTATGTGCTTTGTGAAAGACCTATGAGGCATCTTGATCTATCTCTATAGATCTTAATGCCTAATATATAAGCAGCTTCTCCAAGGTCCTTCATTGAAAAACTCTTATTCAAGTAGGCCTTAATGCTGTCCGAAAGCTCTATATCATTTCCCATCAAAAGTATGTCATCTACATATAATATGAGAAATGCTACACAGCTCCCACTCACTTTCTTGTAAACGCAGGCTTCTCCATAAGTCTGCATAAACCCAAACGCTTTGATCATCTCATCAAAGCGAATGTTCCAACTCCGAGATGCTTGCACCAGCCCATAAATCGAGCGTTGGAGCTTGCACACCTTGTCAGCATTCTTAGGATCGACAAAACCTTCCGGCTGCATCATATACAATTCTTCCTTAAGGAAACCATTAAGGAATGCCGTTTTGACGTCCATTTGCCATATCTCATAATCATAGAATGTGGCAATTGCTAACATGATTCGGACGGACTTCAGCTTCGCTACAGGTGAGAAAGTCTCATTGTAGTCAACCCCTTGAACTTGTCAATAACCCTTAGTGACAAGCCGAGCTTTATAGATGGTCACATTACCATCCGCGTCTATCTTCTTCTTAAAGATCTATTTATTTTCTATGGCTCGCCGATCATCGGGCAAGTCAGTCAAAGTCCATACTTCGTTTTCATACATGGATCCTATCTCGGATTTCATGGCTTCCAGCCATTTGTCGGAATCCGGGCCCGCCATCGCTTCTTCATAGTTCGAAGGTTCACCATTGTCTAACAACATGATTTCCAAGACAGGGTTGCCGTACCACTCTGGTGCGGAACGTGTCCTTGTGGACCTTCGAAGTTCAGTAGGAGCTTGATCAGAAGTATCTTGATCACCATCATTAACTTCCTCTCTAATTGGTGCAGGCACCACAGGAACATTTTCCTGAGCTGCGCTACTCTCTGCTTCAAGAGGCAGTACTTCATCAAGCTCTACTTTCCTCCCACTTACTTCTTTCGAGAGAAACTCCTTCTCTAGAAAGGATCCATTCTTGGCAACAAAGATCTTGCCTTCGGATCTGAGGTAGAAGGTATACCCAATAGTTTCTTTAGGGTATCCTATGAAGACGCATTTTTCCGACTTGGGTTCGAGCTTTTCAGGTTGAAGTTTCTTGACATAAGCATCGCATCCCCAAACTTTTAGAAACGACAGCTTAGGTTTCTTCCCAAACCATAATTCATACGGTGTCGTCTCAACGGATTTTGACGGATCCCTATTTAAAGTGAATGCGGCAGTCTCTAAAGTATAGCCCCAAAATGATAGCGGTAAATCGATAAGAGACATCATAGATCACACCATATCTAATAGAGTGTGATTACGATGTTCGGACACACCATTACGCTGAGGTGTTCCAGGCGGCGTGAGTTGTGAAACTATTCCACATTTTCTTAAGTGTGTGCCAAATTCGTGACTCAAGTATTCTCCCCCACGATCTGATCGCAAGAACTTGATTTTCCTGTCACGTTGATTCTCAACCTCACTCTGAAATTCCTTGAACTTTTCAAAGGTCTCAGACTTGTGTTTCATTAAATAGACATACCCATATCTATTCAAGTCATCAGTGAGGGTGAGAACATAACGATAGCCACCGCGAGCCTCAACACTCATTGGACCGCACACATTAGTATGTATGATTTCCAATAAGTTGATTGCTCGCTCCATTGTTCTTGAGAATGGAGTCTTGGTCATTTTACCCATGAGGCATGGTTCGCACGTGTCAAATGATTCGTAATCAAGAGACTCTAAAAGTCCATCCGTATGGAGCTTCTTCATGCGTTTGACACCTATGTGACCAAGGCGGCAGTGCCACAAGTATGTGGGACCATCATTATCAACCTTACATCTTTTGGTATTCACACTATGAATATGTGTAGCATTACGCTCGAGATTCATTAAGAATAAACCATTCACCATCGGAGCATGACCATAAAACATATCTCTCATATAAATAGAACAACCATTATTCTCGGATTCAAATGAGTAGCCATCTCGAATTAAACGAGATCCTGATACAATGTTCATGCTCAAAGCTGGCACTAAATAACAATTATTGAGGTTTAAAACTAATCCCATAGGTAAATGTAGAGGTAGCGTGCCGACGGCGATCACATCGATCTTGGAACCATTCCCGACGTGCATCGTCACCTCGTCCTTCGCCAGTCTCCGCTTATTCCGCAACTCCTGTTTTGAGTTACAAATGTGAGCAACCGCACCGGTATCAAATACCCAGGAGCTACTACGAGTACTGGTAAGGTACACATCAATTACATGTATATCACATATACCTTTAGTGTTGCCGGCCTTCTTATCCGCTAAGTATTTGGGGCAGTTCCGCTTCCAGCGACCACTTCCCTTGCAATAAAAGCACTCAGTCTCGGGCTTGGGTCCATTCTTTGGCTTCTTCCCGGTAGCTTGTTTGCTGGGTGCGGCAACTCCCTTGTCGTCCTTCTTGAAGGTTTTCTTACCCTTGCCTTTCTTGAATTTAGTGGTTTTATTCACCATCAACACTTGATGTTCCTTTTTGACTTCTACCTCTGCTGATTTCAGCATTGCAAATACTTCAGGAATGGTCTTTTCCATCCCCTGCATATTGAAGTTCATCACAAAGCTCTTGTAGCTCGGTGGAAGCGATTGAAGGATTCTGTCAATGACAGCGTCATCCGGGAGATTAACTCCCAGCTGAGTCAAGTGGTTATGTAACCCAGACATAGTGAGTATGTGCTCACTGACTGGACAGTTTTCCTCCATCTTACAGCTGAAGAACTTGTCGGAGACTTTATATCTCTCGACCCGGGCATGAGCTTGAAAAACCATTTTCAGCTCTTCGAACATCTCATATGCTCCGTGTCTCTCAAAACGCTTTTGGAGCCCCGGCTCTAAGCTGTAAAGCATGCTGCACTGAACGAGGGAGTAATCATCGGCACGTGTCTGCCAAGCTTTCATAATGTCTTGTTCTGCAGGGAGAGCAGGTGCTTCACCTAGCGGTGCTTGTAGGACATAATCTTTCTTGGCAGCTATGACGATGATCCTCAGGTTCCGGACCCAGTCCGTATAGTTGCTATCATCGTCTTTCAGCTTGGTTTTCTCTAGGAACGCGTTGAAGTTGAGGACAACGTTGGCCATTTGATCTACAATACATGTTGTAAAGATTTTAGACTAAGTTCATGATAATTAAGTTCATCTAATCAAATTACTCAATGAACTCCCACTCAGATAGACATCCCTCCAGTCATCTAAGTATAACATGATCCGAGTTAACTAGGCCGTGTCCGATCATCACGTGAGACGGACTAGTCAACATCGATTAACATCTTCATGTTGATCGTATCTTCTATACGACTCATGCTCGACCTTTCGGTCTTCTGTGTTCCAAGGCCATGTCTGTACATGCTAGGCTCGTCAAGTCAACCTAAATGTTTGCATGTGTAAATCTATCTTACACCCGTTGTATGTGAACGTTGGAATCTATCACACCCGATCATCACGTGGTGCTTCGAAACAACAAACTGTCGCAACGGTGCACAGTTAGGGGGAACACTTTCTTGAAATTATTATGAGGGGTCATCTTATTTACTACCGTCGTGCTAAGTAAATAAGATGCAAAAACATGATAAACATCACATGGAATCAAATAATAGTGACATGATATGGCCAGTATCATATAGCTTCCTTTGATCTCCATCTTGGGGCTCCATGATCATCTTGTCACCGGCATGACACCATGATCTCCATCATCGTGTCTCCATGAAGTTGCTCGCCAACTATTACTTCTACTACTATGGCTAACACGTTTAGCAATAAAGTAAAGTAATTTACATGGCGTTTCTCAATGACACGCATGTCATACAAAAAAATAAAGAAAACTCCTATGGCTCCTGCCGGTTGTCATACTCATCGACATGCAAGTCGTGATTCCTATTACAAGAACATGATCTCATACATCACATATATCATTCATCATTAATCACAACTTTGGCCATATCATATCACAAAACACTTTCTGCAAAAACAAGTTAGACGTCCTCTAATTGTTGTTGCAAGTTTTACGTGGCTGCAATAGGGTTCTAGCAAGAACGTTTTCTTATCTATGCCAAAACCACAACGTGATTTGTCAACTTCTATTTACCCTCATAAGGACCCTTTTCGTCGAATCCGCTCCAACTAAAGTGGGAGAGACAGACACCCGCCAGCCACCTTATGCAACTAGTGCATGTCAGTCGGTGGAACCGGTCTCACGTAAGCGTACATGTAAGGTTGGTCTGGGCCGCTTCATCCCACAATACCGCTGAAGCAAAATAAGACTAGTAGCGGCAAGAAAGTTGACAACATCTACGTCCACAACAAATTATGTTCTACTCATGAAAAGAGAACTACGCATAGACCTAGCTCATGATGCCACTGTTGGGGAACGTTGCAGAACAAAAAAAATTCCTACGTTTTCACCAAGATCCATCTATGAGTTCATCTAGCAACGAGTGATCGGATGCATCTACATACCTTTGTAAATCGCGAGCGAAAGCATTCAGAGAACGGGGATGAGGGAGTCGTACTCGTCGTGATCCAAATCACCGGAGATCCTAGCGCCGAACGGACGGCACCTCCGTGTTCAACACACGTACGGTCAGCGTGACGTATCATCCTTCTTGATCCAGCAAGAGGGAAGGAGAGGTTGATGAAGATCCAGCAGCACGACGGCGTGGTGGTGGATGCAGCAGTCACCGCAGCAGGGCTTCGCCGTTCTTCTGCGAGAGGGAGAGGTGTAGCAGGGGAGAGGGAGGCTCCAAGACTTCAGGGTGCGGCTGCCCTCCCTCCCCCCCTTATATAGGCCCCCTAGGGGGTGTGCCGGCCCTAGGAGATGGGATCTCCTAGGGGGGCGGCGGCCAAGGGGGTGGAGTGCCCCCCAAGGCAAGTGGAGGCGCCCCCTCCCCTAGGGTTCCCAACCCTAGGCGCATGGGGGGCCCAAGGGGAGGGGGGCGCACCAGCCCACTATGGACTGGTTCCTTCCCCACTTCAGCCCATGGGGCCCTCCGGGATGGGTGGCCCCACCTGGTGGACCCCCGGGACCCTTCCGGTGGTCCCGGTACAATACCGTTGACCCCCGAAACTCTCCCGATGGCCGAAACTGCACTTCCTATATATAGTTCTTCACCTCCATACCATTCCGGAACTCCTCGTGACGTCCGGGATCTCATCCGGGACTCCGAACAACTTTCGGGTTACTGCATACTCATATCTCTACAACCCTAGCGTCACCGAACCTTAAGTGTGTAGACCCTATGGGTTTGGGAGACATGTAGACATGACCGAGACGATTCTCCGGTCAATAACCAACAGCGGGATCTGGATACCCATGTTGGCTCCCACATGCTCCTTGATGATCTCATCGGATGAACCATGATGTCGAGGATTCAAGCAACCCCGTATACAATTCCCTTTGTCAATCGGTATGTTACTTGCCCGAGATTTGATCATCGGTATCCCAATACCTCGTTCAATCTCGTTACCGGCAAGTCACTTTACTCGTACCGTAATGCATGATCCCGTGACCAGACACTTGGTCACTTTGAGCTCATTATGATGATGCATTACCGAGTGGGCCCAGAGATACCTCTCCGTCATATGGAGTGACAAATCCCAGTCTTGATCTGTGTCAACCCAACAGATACTTTCGGAGATACCCGTAGTATACCTTTATAGTCACCCAGTTACGTTGTGACGCTTGGTACACCCAAAGCACTCCTACGGTATCCGGGAGTTGCACGATCTCATGGTCTAAGGAAAAGATACTTGACATTGGAAAAACTCTAGCAAACGAACTATACGATCTTGTACTATGTTTAGGATTGGGTCTTGTCCATCACATCATTCTCCTAATGATGTGATCCCGTTATCAATGACATCCAATGTCCATAGTCAGGAAATCATGACTATTTGTTGATCAACGAGCTAGTCAACGAGAGGCTTACTAGCGACATGTTTGGTGTCTATGTATTCACACATGTATTACGATTTCCGGATAACACAATTATAGCATGAATAAAAGACAATTATCATGAACAAGGAAATATAATAATAATCCTTTTATTATTGCCTCTAGGGCATATTTCCAACAACTACATGTGAGATTAGAGAAGAAATTAGAGGGGAAGCAACGCCTACTTCTTTAGAATCAAAAAAGAAGAATGAAGTATGCAAGATCGAGAATCCGCAGATCAACAATAAAGGCATCGAAAAGATATTAATTCAACTAGTGGGAGCAGTTATGGAAGTTGGCTATCTTCTAAAATGTATTGTGGTTCTTATTTTCTTTGGTCTTGCTCTTGTAGCAAAGAATTGGTGAATTATTGTATAATCCAGTGTCATTGAATGTAATAAAGAAGTAAACAAATGTGTTTGGGTGGCCAAAATTGAAATGCAAATGAAGAAAAGAATTACTTCGCTAAATTTAGGTGATCGACTAGGTCTGACCAAAACTTAGTGGAGTATATATACTCCACTAAGCTTTTTACTTCGTTAAGTTATTAGGGATCAGTTAGAGTTGCCCTAAGTACTGCAGTGCCGGCCGATTTGGGTGCTGATACCCATTCATGAATGCCTAATCTATCCCTAATAATAACTAGTAGAATGCCCGTGCGTTGCCACGGGCATTTTAAAAATTAAAAATCTTACTGGCTCATAATGATCATGTTCTATTGAAAAAATATCTGAGTGCTATGGATATTTGATATTCCTCATTGCAATTAATGTCACTAAATTTCTTGATTCGTCAACCATGGGTAAGTGCAAACGTAAATGAATCTAAATTGAGTGAAATAAGGGAGGACCAAATGAAGGAAGAAATGAATCGTGCACATGCCTTAATCACTTCTTCTCCACCTGAAAATGGAACCCAATACGTTGTTGCTACAACATTGCATTGCTCCATGGGAACCGATCAGCCTGCTCACTCGCACCGAGGAACCCCATTTGGCCATTTGTTCCGACGCCAGCCTCAACATCACCCCTGATATCTCTCCTCCAGCTCTGTCGCGGAGCATGTCCACCATGTTTCAGTGCATCTTACATTACTCCTCATGTAACATAAGTACTATTGTTCAAACATGCATACCAATCTTTGATCGAGCACATCCAAACATTTGCGATCCACCAGTTTTTCACTCTCCCCTCTCTCCACGTGACGTCTCCCGTACCGTGTCAACGACACTCCCCTCATGCACGCGTCCAGCATGGGTCGCTGCCCCTCATGGGAATCAACTCAATATTATAAGCGAAAAACTAAAAGCCTGGAAACATAAACCAATGCACCCATCCACAAAATAAGCTCTACTTCATGACAACCAATGATTAAAAATAGAATTACGATGATCACATCGAGTCTAATAGGAGATTATATGGGATGCAAAATCCACACATCATCACACAAGGCATTCTAGATTTTTAAATACCACAATTATCATAACAATGAAAATAAAGCTAGGGATATTAAAAATGTAAGACAGTAACGCTCTATCTCTCCGGTATTATTCAACCGACAGGATGCTCCCAGGCATTTTTGTTATCTTGAAGGAAAATTTGGCTTGAATGACTTCTTTGGTCATAGAAAGCGTTGGAGCTCATTGAACCAACATAATGAACCCTTTGTGTTAGTCAAGATCGAAAAATAGCTAGCCAGTGGTAATCAGGAATGTACCTTCTAATCAAGTTATTTGCTCCATTGATGTCTGGGTTGAAGTATTATCCAACACTTCTTAGTCATAAAAGTATTAACATCTGAAATTCAGTGTGAGAAAGCCTTCAAAATATTAGCAGACAACATAAAACACAATAGTAGGAAGCCAAAAGCAAAATAGTTAAGTGCATACAATCAGAGGCATGTTGCCTCCAGAAATGCCTAGCAAGAGACATTGGTCTTCTACCCCACATTACATATGTCAAATGATACTACGCATAATATTAACTCATTTAGTTATCCAGCTGACCAGATCAATTGTAAGCATTACATGGTTCTTATTTCAATGAAAAAGAATTTTGTTGAATAGTGAACTTAACTGGTATAAAAGAACTACAATATGGGTTGCGCTTAAACCGCAAAAGATTTTTTTAGAAGATCAAAATAAAATACGTGCAATAACTCTGTAAAAATCTTCTCTATTCTTACTAATTGGGAATAGCAACTCTTTTAGAAACAAAGTAATAATAAGACATTGCACAGTTCAATTCATGTGGGCTAGATTGACACACTTCTGCTGCAGCAAGAGGTGATATCCAAAGCAATAGGTGGGATGCAATTCTTAACAACAACCTGCAATCAGGTAAAGAAGCCATTTAATGATTATAAACATGATAGCAAAGACATCTTTCAACCTCTAAAAAATTAGATACAAATCAAAAGAGCCTATCGCCTCATCCCGTCCATTAACATCAAAACCATCATTTTAGTTTTCTTAAGTTGCAACATATTTCCCGGAAGCTGCTATATAAATATAAACCTTACAATCAGATTTTTTTCTCGTATCATATCAATAGGGCATCATGCAATATAACAGAAGATTGTTCAAGTCTATCATGTGTATTTAGGAAAAAGAGCAGATATTGCATTAAATTTTGTGATGAAATAATATAATAGAGGTTCTGGAACATACTTCTTGGCTTCTTCTAAGCCTCGGTAGAAGCATGGTTGCTTGCATTTGAGATGCAAGGGAGAAAAAAATGGCATTCAGAAAGGGCACCACACGCGTTAACTGATTGAGAAACTCAGAAGCACCTCGACTAACAACTGAAAAAGGTGTCCTGAAATAGAATCCCACATATAAAGTTATAAGCATAAATAGCAAGCAAGGCAAAATCAAAAGAACTAAAAAAAATCTATGAAGCACATTATACTTTACATTGGAGCCTATAGATATTGCAAAGACATGAGAAATGGTCAACATGGCAATATTGTTCAGCGGTCAAACAATTCCAAAATGAAACATTGAGAAATCAAAATTAGCCTTCCAGTTTATAGAAGAATGCGAAAGAAAACTTAGTTAGACTTTTACACAATGCTCATTTAACTTCACACAAAAATATGCCACCATAACACAATGCTGATATATACAACTCCCATGCAGCAGGCGACATTGCTATGGGCTACAATGTATATAAATTGCCCGTGCATTGCAACGGGGTCATACATATTCTAATGGGTTAATACCAATGGTGGCTAGCATATACCTTTAGGATCCAGATAATCGAAAGGTATGGTGACAAGACAACCTATTAATTTGGCATACCTTTAGAGAGCAGCTATTGACCTTTTCCTTGAATGCAGAGAATTGCTTAAATCTGAAGACCAAAGCGAAGCGGGCGGCTAGAATAACACCTGCCCAAAAATTAGGTGCCCAAAGAGAATCCAAGTATACATTGAGGAGCATGCGCTACAAGAAGAAGAGTTCAAGATACATATGTATATTTCAGATTCCAGATTGATCTTGCTGTATTTATTTTTTACGAAAGCTAGAAAATTTGCTTGTTAGCCAATGAAGAAAGGCAGAAGAAAACATGCCTAGTTCCTCTTTAAATAAGATAAGAAGGAGAAACACGAACCTTAGGTTAGTGTTCAGGCTTAGGTATCATACACTGGCAACTAACAAAATATGATGTTCCCTTTGGTTAGATACATTTTCTTTCTACGTAGATTGAGTCAAAATTAGATGATGCATACATTCGGAGTAAAGTACATGTACACATCCAGTGGCACATGCAAATAAAATAAAGAGCCACCTCTCCAAATCATAGCATGATACAATAAAGATATTTATCAGTCTTCTTCTCGGGCTACATGTAAATCTTCTCTAGTAGTCCTATGAGCATAAACAACTGCTCGAATCTACAAAATTGAGGAGCAATTCGGTAAAAAGACAACCACCTTTACAATGACAATTTATAATACTATAAGTCAATAAGCGTCCAAGGCAAGTTGTGTGATTTCCAAGCCTTCAGAAACCATTATATCAGATACTCAGGATTACAATTATTTCTCAATACACCCTGTAGTACACACGGACAAACCGTTTATGAGATCATGTATTGGAATTATTTGGTTCACAGTATTTTATGCAAAGAATTTTAGCTTGAACACAGTACACTATATGTTGGTCTGGGCATCCAGTTACCTAAAGAAAATACATTTACGCCTTCAATTCGACGACGACAAGATGCAAATAAAATATTGAGAGAAAATGTATTTTTCTTTTTATCGACATCACCAAAAAATAGATTGTGGCCATCCAAAAATGCACTTGTTCAACTACCAATAGCAAGACTTAAGACAACAGCTAGTTTCACCAGAAGAGAAAGACAATACTCCAATACGTACATACTAACACTTAGGCTGACTTCACGTACGTAAGCAAAACTAAAAGGTAACCAATGTGGGAAATCAGAACTAAGGGAACCAATGTGGGAATCAATACCTTACTGGATATATCCCTAGTGATGCTGCCGCTGCGTACCGAGTTCAGTACGTCTGCATACAATGATCAAGTCCGGTCAGGTACGCATCAGTACGTTTGCATGCACTAATAAAATCCGGCCAAGAAGATGCACTAATCAAGTTCAGCCATGTACAGCCGACGATGTCCCGGTGCTGGAAGATGTGGCAGGCGGCGTGGATGTGTCCTGTTGGACAGTGGCGGCCACTTCAGTATGGTATAAGATGGCGACAGGGATGGAAATGGCGGGAGAGGACGTGATCAGGAAGAAGAAGACCGGTGCTTATGGAGGCCGTCTGGAATGTGGGGAGACGAACGTGACCTGTTGGACAACAGCGGCGGCGGCAGCCCCAACGCAAAGGAAGATGGCGAGATCAGGGCACGGCCGCGACGCGAAGGAAAAGGCAGCGATCGAGGTGGGACACGAAGTGATCTGGGCCACGGCTGCGTGGGGAGGCAGATGGATACTCAATGCGTGATTGATGCAATCGCTGATTGACTGCCTTTTTCCTTACAAATTTTTAAGGTAGGAGAGATAAACCGGGTGCGAGCCAGGTTGCGTGCGGTTTTTTGAAGAAAATCTGTGGGAGGGAAAAATCGGTGGGGAGGCCGATCTTTCAATCGGTGGGGAGGGAGGTAACGAACGAAACGAGCGAACTACGTATGTACTGAGACATTAGGAGTACAGATGATTTTTTTATAGGAGAGATTATTGATGTTTTGGTAAGTAATGATTTGATTTGAACCAGTTGATGTATGGTGTTGTTTTGGGAAGGTGTTGATCTCATTGAGTTAATGCATGTGTCAAATAGGCCGGCCCAAGTAGGCAGCTGTGATGAGACGTGAAAGGTGGGCGAAAGATAGAAGTGGTGGGATGAGGTGGGAGTGAGGCGAGACTACCAACTCAGACATTAGAAATAGATAGAGAAGCACGGATTGACTCCGTGGGTTCACCGTCATAATACGCTTCTTCCCGTAAATTTACGCTTTCAGTTTTTTCGCTCATATTATCCGAAGTGGTACTATTCATATGCTTTTTAGTAATTGAACCCCGCTATTAATTTGCTTTTTAGTAATTGGGCTGAATTTCGTCTGACTGTCCTGCATGGGCCAACCTGGGCCTTATTGGGGAGCAGCTAAAAATTAGGCGCTTGTGTGAGTTTCGAACTCACAAACGCAAAAAACATAGGGCGGCTGGAGAATCGAACTCAAGACCTCCCATTTAGTACCCCCGCGCGCTTGCCATTGCACCACTAAATGTTATTTGTAAATGTTGAGCAGCAAACACTATAAGAACATAATCCACGACAGATCTAAACGTTTTTAGAAGTTTGAACGCAGTTCATTCTTTTCTTTGCAGAAAAAACGCAGTTTATTTTCAAAACCTGTATCTTTCTTTGAACGCGGACTATTCCAAAAATAGCGAATAATTATTTTAAAATGTTGAACATTTTTTGACCTGTGAACAAATTTTTGAAAAACAGCAAAGCCTTTTTGTAATGTTCAACAAATTTTAAAAACAAGAACATTTCATCAAATTTAGACGAAAAAAAGAAAAATCGAACATTTTTTGAAATTTGGAACAAAATTAGAAGAAAGCGAACATATTTTTGGATCTGGGAACAATTTTTGAGAAAGGGAACATTTTTTGTAACTTTGAACAAAATTTAGCAATCGAACATTATTTTCAATTTTGAACATTTTTTGAAAAAGCGAACAAGATTTGAAACTCAAACATTTTTTGAATTAATTTATATAAGATTTCAAATGTGATTTTTTTTGAAAATCTGAACATTTTTAAAAATGTGAAACTCGAACATTTTTTGTATTAATAGAACAAGTTTCCTATATTTGAACAAACTTTTGAAAATCTGAACATTTTTTATTTTTTATCATTTATTGAATAACATGATCAATATTCAATTTTTCCGAACATTATTTGAAATTTTGTACTAAATTTGAAATTCCAAACAAATTATGAAATTCTGAATTTATTTAAAATTGGAAACTGAAAAGGAAACAAAGAAGAACAGAAAAAGGAGAAAACGAAACAGAAAAAAAAATTGAATAACGAACGAAAAGAAAACAAAAAAGAAACAAAAGAACCGGTTTAGGAACCTTCTAGAAGATTCCTCAAACCGGAAAAGACCGGCTGGAACCTCCTACTAGAAGCGTCCCGAAACCAGGAACGAAGAACACATGAACGGGCCGGGCCATCGCAACGCTAGATCGCGACCTCTCTCTCTCTCTCTCTCTACAGCAACCATGGATGCTCCGCGTTCAAGGTGTACAAGGCCGATTTGGAGTGGTTGCCTCGCAAGCCCCTGCTATTCCCCACCTCTCGCGACGTTATGCATCTAGATTTTTATCTTTGGGCTCAAGTCAACGTATGATCAACTTTTTTTCTTTATATGTGCCTGAGCTGATATGAAGGTCCCACGTTTTTTTCAGTGGCAGGAAGGTGAGTGGGAGGACCATATGTCTAGGAGTGTTTCGTTTAAAGAGAGATCACTGGGGATGAGTTCACGACCATGTTCCTACTAATCTTTGGCAATATGGTGCAGAGAGTGGTAACTATTTGGTCAAACAAACATCTTGCTGTCTTGATATGCCTTTTTATTTTTGGTTATTTGTGAGAACCTTTAGTACATGTCTGTCATAGCTAGAACTTCACAACTTTGAAGCAAGAATGTTCAGAGAAATTGCTCCATGGAATAGCTAAATGATAATACTATTATTGATTTATGATAGTTTGCACATACAGAAATAGATATATTCAAGCCTGTAATGGCTAACAGCCAAAAGAATAAATATGTTCTTGATACTCTTTTCCCCTTCTCTTAGAATCATCGTATACAAATTATAAGCATTCTAACATCTGCATATTTCAGGTTTCCAAGGAGGTACAGAAAGTGAAGTTCAAAGGGAATAGCGGGAGGAACTGATTTGGGAGGAGGGAGGATAAATTTTTCTGATTTGGTTTGGAGAACAAAGGGAATTTTGGGCGGACGAAGAACTCGCTCGAGACGCTCCAGCGATGATTTTATATAGCGTTTTGCCTAAACCTGGTTCCTTCTTTCAGACTGGGCGGTGCCCTATGATGTGAAGTCGGGGTAGTAACTTTTTCATTTGGCGTCAGTGGTGATGTGTCAACCTTTTAGACAATTTGGCACATGTAACATGGTAGAAGATCTCATACGAGCTGGTTGCATTCTTGTAGTTGTTGCGGCTTCTGAATTAAGTGTATCACTATGTCTAAAATGCCATGATCAGAAGCTGTGGTGGGTGTACCGATTGACTCTTATTACATGACTATTCCTAAGATTGATTCTTATTGGGTTAGGGGCATGCGGTTTCACTCCCGATGCAACGCACGAGTCTTTTTGCTAGTTAGATTACTGAAAAAAGATACTCCGTCCGTCCGTCTCTCTTTTGATCCCGCGTTAACTCAGTGCGCACCGCATTTTCTCACGCCGGCTAGAGGAAGTCTCGTCGCTTAATTCATAGCCGCGATTGACTTTGTCATTTTCTTTGGATTATCAAGTACTCCTAAACTAATTTACCCTCAAGGCGAAAGGTTAGGTGGCCTCTTACCGGCGCAACGAAAGATAGTGTACGTGTCAATGATGCTAATCTGTAACCCCCTTCACATCACGGTCTTTCCTTGAAGCTTCTTCTCTAGGCTCTAGCCACTAGCCAGCTTAGCTAGCTAATACTCCTTCCATTTCACAACGTAGTACTTTCTTTATCTCCGTGCTTCAACTTTGACCGTAAATTTAACTATTAATATTGATTGCAGCGGGAGCAAAAATTATATCAATGAATTCATATTCGAAAGAAGTTTTTAATTATATAATTTTTTCTCCCGCCGCAGTTGGTCTCGTTGATTAAATTTATGGTTAAAGTTGAACCTCGGAAAGCGCGGGCGTACTATATTTTGGAATGGAGGGAGTAGTAATAGCCATGTATTGTACTATATTGCACGCATGCCACTAGGTTGCGGGGTACGAAAAAGTAGCATAGTGATCTACTGGGCTTGCGTGATGGATGCTATCATGGCGTTTCATGTCGATCGCTTGGTTTGATTAGCCTGGTCAGCGGTTGCAAACGGCCGTTGGATGCCGACGCCTTAGCCATCGAGTGTATATAAATAGGCCACAGCTCAGGCTTTGCAAAATCATCCTTCCACTGAGCAGCGAGTTGGGTAGCCAACTAGTGATCAAGAGCGCTGAGCTTGCAGAGCAACCAAGCATGGAGAAGCTCTCCGTGGCGGCCACCATCTTCTGCGCCGTTGTCCTTGCGGCTCTGGCGGCGGCCGGCGGCGAGGCGGCCGTCGTGGAGCACACCTTTGTCGTGAGTACAATATATATCTCTATCTATCTGGTTAATTATGACATGTTGTTGATCACTTCATGGTAGGTTTAACTTTGGTATATATTGTCCGTAGTTGTAGCATGATTCGTTTAACTTTGGGAGGTCGTGAAGACATTGGGCTCGCTAAAATCTTAGGCTTACTACGTTGGATAGAGTATATACGGTATAGCTTTGCTACTCCTATCTATAACTTTCTTTTTGCGATTCCTGTATAACCTCTTGATTAGTTATGAGATCTCATTAGTTGACTAACGACCACTCAGTTAGTAGTTGATTAATGATGTTCAGGTGCACGAGATGAACCACTATTGACCAATCAATAATTTGATTAATAATGTTCAGGTCCACGAGATGAACCAGACGCACCTGTGCAACACGACCAAGATTTACGCGGTGAACGGGCAGCTCCCGGGCCCCACAATCGACGTCACCGACGGTGACACGGTTGTCGTCCACGTTGTGAACCGTCTCCCCCACGGGCTCACCATCCACTGGCACGGCGTCCGGCAGATCAGGAGCCGCTGGTCCGATGGCGCCGGCTTCGTCACCGAGTGCCCCATCCCTCCCGGTGGCGAGCACATGTACCGCTTCAACGTCACCGGCCAGGTTGGCACGCTGTGGTGGCATGCCCATGTTAACTGCCTTCGTGCCAAAGTCGCCGGCGCCTTCATCATCCGCCCCAAAGGCGGGAGGTATCCATTCCCGACGCCCGCCAAAGACGTCCCCATCATTATCGGCGAGTGGTGGGAGCTCGACCTCGTCGAGCTCGATAAGAGGATGCACGACGGCAACTTCGCCGACAACCCACTGTCGGCGACCATCAATGGTAAGCTCAGCGACCTCAAGAACTGCTCCGGCAAGCCAGAGGAGAGCTTCGTCCTTGACGTGGTGCGCGGGGAGACATACCTGTTGCGGATCGTGAATACAGCCCTCTTTTCGGAGTACTATTCCAAGGTCGCTGGGCACACGTTCACGGTGGTGGGAGCCGACGGTACTACCTAATGCCGTACAAGACGGACATGGTGACCGTCGCGCCAGGGGAGGCCATCGACGTGCTCATGGCCGCCGACGCCCCGCCCGCGCACTGCCATATGGTTGCGCTCGCGAACCAGCCGCCGGAGCCTGACCCGCAGATCCCTAGGTTCGACTCCCGCGGCCTTGTCCGCTATGCTGGATCCTCCCACAACAACAATGGGTTGTCGGTGCCTACTCCGCTCATGCCCAGCCAGCACAACACCATGCCGTCCTACTACTTCCACAACAACCTCACCGGCCTTGCCCACCCAGACCGCCACTGCGTTCCCATGCACGTCGATGAGCGCCTCTACTTCACGCTCAGCCTCGGCTCCATCTGCCGAAACGGCACAAAGACGTGCCAGCGCCGGCGGAGTCGCGAGACCATTGTGGTGGCCACCATGAACAATGTATCCTTCCGCCACCCGACCAACACGTCCTCCTCGAGAGGTACTACGACGGCCGGACAAGTGGCCTGTACACAGAGGACCTCCCCGACAATCCGCCACACCCGTACAACTACACCGACCGCGCCCTGATCCCGCCAGGCCCACTGGAGGAGGCGCTGGAGCCGACGTTCAAGGCGACCAAGCTACGGAGATTCCGGTACAACACCTCGGTGGAGATCATCTTCCAGAGCACGGCGTTGCTACAGAGCGACTCAAACCCCATGCACCTCCATGGCTATGACTTCTTCGTCCTCGCCATGGGGATCGGCAACTACAACTCCAAAACAGACCCCAAGAAGTTCAACTATCACAATCCACAGCTGAGGAACACGGTGCAGGTGCCCAGGACCGGCTGGGCTGCTGTGCGCTTCGTCACCGACAACCCCGGAATGTGGTACCTTCACTACCATTTTGAGTTCCACATCATCATGGGCATGGCGACGGCGTTCATCGTGGAGAACGGGCCGACGCCAGAGACCAGCCTCCCCCCGCCGCCACTAGAATTCAAGAGGTGTGGCTCTAATGGCTTAACTCAGCCATAGAGCTAATTAATCTGGATAAGGACTAAGGATGTACTCCCTCCGTAAATAATATAAGAGCGTTTAGAATACTAAAATAGTGATCTAAATGCTCTTATATTAGTTTACAGAGGGAGTAGTTATGAAAGTTGGGTCATAGACTTTTATGATAATTAGTACAGTACAAAATAAGAGCAAATAATGATGCAAGTGGATTCTTCATTGTACCGACAGATGATTCTTACTGTAAAGAGATCTCTACTGTAAAAGATAGATCATTTTTCGATTTTATTTCCAAATTGTAATATTATTGTCTGAACTACATCAAGCTAAAAGTCGGTCCAGTAAAATTCAGTTTGTTAAGTGGAAAGTAATGGGCTTATGAATCATTCTTTTTTACTATTGCTGATGATGCATATGCCTTGTAGAACTTTTCGACTGTCTCAAATCCTTCAAATGTCATACTTACTTTAGGCTTCAAATTATCATAACATTCAGGTCTAAAAGACGAACACTACAACATAAAGAATAAAATCGTGATAACCACATTCAGATCACTAAATTGATTGGGATCATTCTTAAGGTGCAAACTCAGCAAACTTACAGCTAGAGGTATGGCTACATTCTCTTTCGGTGTGCCAAACTATCCCACGTTCATATGCATTTGCATGTAATTAGTTGGCTCCATATCACTGCAAATGCACCTATAGGATCAAGCTTTCACACGTGGCAATGACACATGTTTTAATATACCAAGGACTGGACTTTTTTTGGTTGTGCCACGTGAGACTTGTGATGTTGTAGTGTTGCTGATTGCTACTGATCCCGTGGTTGTTCATTCAAGCAACCGGCTGATGTAGCGTATAAGAGCTCCTTAGACTATTATCAGGACATTATGCATGGGTCGGTGAATGCTGAGATCATGTTAATTGGGACGATCAACACACGCATGGGCAGGCGCTTGCCAGTGGATGCCGTCATGCTAAGCAGAGAGCAGAGGGGAACGGAGGTTCGAGCTAGGGTTCCACACCATCATTGGAGAGAGGAGTACCGAGAACAGTCAATTACACGCAAGATGCAGTCGGACGACTAGAGTTGTTATTGGAAAGTAAAGTTGTTGGTATAGGCATGTCAATGAAAAATTACTGCAAATTAAGCTAAAGCAAAGGATTTAGATCGAGGGCCTGAGAAAAAGGGACGCAGAGATACACGTAGGCATCGGATTCACAAGATATGTTCCCTATAACAATCTGAGTGGGTGCATCTGACATACGCGACCCTTACAAAAAGGATGGCAACCAACGACGATTCTAGACTTAAGTCGGATGCTCATAAATAAGGATTATCTTAAAATTATCCTCACCAATGTATCATCATTATAATCTTTCCTACTTATAAAAGCTGGAGTTGGTGGTGAGTTCACATGCAGGGCCAACAACCTTCACAATAAACAAATACACCCCTCTTTCTCTTCACATGTGCTAGTAGCAAACTTCCAAGAGATGTATAAACAATTGCATTTTAGGTGTGGGACCTAACACACACAAACAAATAAACTAATACTTTAATGGGAGACTAACACTCATGTGGAAGACACAAATAGCAATTGCAAAAAATATGACTCCCAACTCAAAATCATGATTTTGGTTTTAGTTTTTCCTCCCAACAAAATTTCCAACTTCTATATCATACCATAGAAGAGTGAGCAAATTGTAATGCCCATTCTCCCATATTTCAAATTCAAAATATTGTATCACTATAAATCATTCAAAGGACCTACTACAGACACATCAAATTCATCAACACCTACTGCATCCCTCTTACTGTATTTTTGCTCTTTTTATTGTGAATCGTGCAAGATATATACTAATGATTTTTTGATCATCTTCTAAGTCGGTGGCCTAACGTCTGTCCTTTTTAATTAATAGCTCTGTAGCAACACACAGGCACTGTGCCGGTTATTTCTTAGAACATGGTATTTTCCCGTGATTCCTAACTACTTGGTTATGTGGGGATTTTTGAATTCCATATTTTTTTAATAAAAAATTAGGAGGAGCAACATGATGCAATAAAAAGCCCACCCACCTTCGTGAGTACACTTGCATGCAACAAGCAATAGAGTGTGACATGAGGGTACTACCCTACACTCATGTGGATAAGTCCTTCTAAACGCACAAGCCACAATAGCATGAGAATTGACTTCAAGTTATTCTGTTAAGCGATGGGTAGAGAGAACTACAATTGGAAGGGCATTTCCTACATCCAACGTTCCTTCTTGTACACCATTAACATTGAAGTCATTCCTTCAACCTGTGTTTCAACAGGATCCCACAAGTATCGACCCTTCATTGGTGAAACCCTTCTGCGGCCACCAATAGTAGTCAAGCGCAACAGACTTACGGTGGGCTTGTGCAAAACAGTTTATTTCTCTATTTTTTTTACCCTTTAACTTGGCGTTCTTTCTACACCTGATAACTAGCTTGTGTTCATTCTACACTTGATTATTGACTAGCTTGTGCATGATGCCACTTGTATTCTTTCTATGCTTATGTGATTTGTATGCGAATGTATTTTGTGAACTGATGTTGAATAAATACATTGTGTTATATGTTTGAATTTTCCAACTAGATGCAGGCACCCTTTGGCCCACACTTACACTGGACACAAATGCATCATTCTTTTTGGAAAAGGGGGATTACACCCGGTCTCTACATCACGCAATGCACAGAACCATTTTATTAAACAAATAAGTCGCAAAGTACGCAATTCAACTCAGGTACATAAGAAAAAGAGAATCATAAAGCAGAAAGCCACAACCGGCAAAATAGGACAAGATCACTAAACACTTATCCTATTATTAGACTGCCATTCAACTGGCCTCACTGAAAATGGGCATTTGTGGTAAAATTCGGTCATCACATAAGACACGATCTTACATGACAGAAAAAATGGTACCGTCAAGAAATTATTTTTGTGATGGCAATTCAGCGACGGTGGGGGTGATGGCCGAAAACCGTCACCAGAGCATTTTCAATGACGAAAATTGATTTTACATGGCACAGGTGGTTCGTCACAAAAAACCTCCGTATTGTAGTGTTGGTAGCTCCATGTCAAGCAGAGATTGCACCTCAATGCTTCTTAACTTTCGTATAGAGAGTGCTAGCCCCGGGTAATTGCAAGGGAAAACACCATCCACCCCTCCAAAACCTTGCACCGGCCCCTGAACATCCAAGTTATGGCATTGAATTGGGTATGACACTCTTCGCCTGGTTCACTTTCAGCTTTGATATTTCCCCAAAAATTGTCAAAAAACATGGGTTCACAAACAGGAAGGCATCATTAGCATAGAAGCTTGTCCTTAGCCTGGCAACACGTAAGGGAATGGGTAACAAGATGTTGGCCTCTATGGCCTTCTGAAGCAGCCGCTGGCAGGGGATCCATCACAGGGATCGATGAAGATCAAGGGGGATAAGGACCCCCCGGCCCGAGTCCACGCCTATGCATGAAAGGAGATCCAGGGTTCCATTGAGCATCACCCTTGAGGAAGCATAATGCACACAATGTCTCTCCACCGTTGTCAAAACCCAAATGTTGTGCGCATGTTGTGCCTGATGAGAGTCCGCTGGACCGGTTTGTGCCCTCGACATGCTATTGGTGGTTTGGTTGAGGCCTCCAATTTTAGATGTTGGGTTTGGTGTGAGGTCTAAGCAGGCAGCCCTGATCATGTGCACCTCGGCTTCGTCAAGTTGATAGGAGTAGCGACAGATGTTGCCAAGAAGGTGGCTTCAGACTTACTGATGTATTACTTTGTAAGGTCTCAATGAATAATTAATAAAATGGTTGTATGCATCACTCGATACAGAGGCTGGGGCTCATCCTCCTTTTTGAAAAAAATTAATTGGCTCCAATGGAGAGGTCTGAGAACATAGTGACAAGGTGTAAATTATTTTTGAACAGTTTCAACTTGCTGTTGGTGGCCACGACCGCTAGCAGCTTGAAGATGAATTAGGAATCTCTAGAATTCCATTGGCTAATTTGCAGCACCTTGACGAGCAGTTCAACAAAGAGGAAAGTACACGTGTTGTGTTTGATCAACATGATGAGAAGGCGCCGTGAGGACGACACATTGCCGGTAAACTGTATCATCAAGTTTTCCTTCTGGATAATATCTCGCCTTGAGAACTTGTGCACACAAAATTTCTGGTATAGATAATAATCTCCATACTTGATGAGCTAACAAAGCCTCGCTGAACAAACGGAAGTTGTGGAAACCTGCACCACCCATATCTTTGGGTTGTAAAAGGCAACCACAACTTTTTCATCAATGAACTTTCCTTTTTCCCTTCCGGGAGCACGAACAAAAATTTCTCAGCATTCTCATGAGATCATCATATACCGAAAAGAGTAGTTTGAACATGCCCATAATATAGGTCGGTAGGACCTGAGCCACCAACCTAATTAGAACCTCTCTACCAGGCTGAGCTAAGTGCTCATCTCCCCCACTGAATAAGCCGTTTTGTGACTTGTTTGAAGATTCTAAAATCTGGCCTTTGACATACGTATTTCCGGGGTTGGGAGACCCAAATACTTCTCCTCGAGACAGAACTTGTAACACTAAAGATGATGATCTCGCAAGTGCTATTTCATGTAAAAAGTAACATCGAAGTTAGATGTTGTAGGTCAGAGAAAAACTATTATTTGGGGAGTCGCACAATACACATGTGTCAAAATTATTTCATTTTTGTCTTGGGGTATGCCACTATTATTGCATTTTGTCTTTAATGAATGTGAAATTTTTAACTCATCATCCTTTTATTTCCTCCAAGCAATTTCTCAAATTTGCGCATTTCATGAATGTGATGGATCATGGAAGTGGTGTATTTGAACGAGACTCCATCATATGGCGAATAGCAATCCAGTAAATATGATAATAAAGAAAATATTTCAAAGTGTTTATTTAACTACTTTCTCTGTCTCAAAATAAAGTGTCTTAACCTTAGTGCAGCTTTGTCCTAAAGTTAGTTCAAAATGGAGCCACTTATTTTGGGACAGAGGTAGTATTTTATTAGTTTTCTCGCAAAAAAAAAAACAGTTTCTTATCTTTATTTTGAGACACAACAGTTTCTTAGCTGGGCCTATATCTATAGACTTGTGAGATCTGCTGGACCGAGTGGTTTCGGACCCCGGTAAATGCCAGGCGGGAGCTATAAATTTGATTTTTATGTTTTGCCGCTCCCCAAACCTAAATAACGTTGCGATTCTTACCAAATTTTCTATGGGGAGCATTTCCTACCATATTTGATGGCCGAGATAAGATTGTATCGCATTAAAACTTGACAGCCAGCCGTGCACATGGACGTTGTCAACAACTTGCAACCCTTCATTTCTGGGCTCTACACCACTACATAAGCACTCCATCTACGACACCCCATGGCATCATCCACCCCTAATTCCATTGCTGCAACCTGCAAAGCCCCAAGCATAAACAAGAGAAAGCCTCCACTAGACAGTAGACACAAACCACACATCGCTCGCCATCCACGACGTACGCGCTGCAATGGCCGGCTGGTCGTCTCTCGCGTACGACCTCGTCATCGAAGTCGGCGACCGTCTCCTCGCCGCCGGCGACCTCGACTTCTACATGAACATGCGGGCCGTCTGCCGCGGCTGGCGTGACGCAACCGACAGCCCTAGGGCAAATCCGGCGGACCCTCGCTTCCTCCTCCGGCAGTGGGTCCTGCTGGACGAGAAGTTCCCAAAGAGGGGTGACGCCCTTGCCGCCGGCCGCCTCTTCCTCAACACCACCACGGGACGCTCCGTCCGCAGAGAGCTCCCATGCCTCCCCAACCACTACTTCGTGACGAGCACAGGTGGTCTCCTCGTCATGGCAAGCAGGGTCGCTCCGCACGCCGTATGCGTCGTCAACCCTATCACGGCTTTCGCCATCACGTTCATGGCGCCCATACCTGACATGGTGCAGCACACCACCGCCTATCTCCACCAGGTTGGCAATGGCATTTCACCTACCCTAGTCCTGGAGATCGGCGTGTCGCGTGACACGGCGTACTCGGCCCAGCCCGATGCCGAGCTCTTCGCGCTGGTGGAGCACACCTTGCTGGACAAGGGACTCAACATCTGGGGCATCGACCAGCGTCAGCAGGGCATTGATGGTCTCATCAGCAGCATCCTCGCCGTCCTTCCTGACGAGATGTACTCCGTCTATCCTTGCTGCTACTTCCTGGGTTCCCCGGGGGATAACCTGCTTGTCGTCCCCCGTCAACGGCCAGCCCAAGGCGTGGAGGTCTTCAAGGTGGACGTGGAAAGAATGGAGATCCAGCCGACAAGGTGCATCGATAATCACGCTCTGCTCCTCGGTGACAACAGATGCCTGTCCGTCGCTGCTGACAAGCTCCATGTTGTCCAAGGCGAGGAACTCCATTCCATCCACCGCAACTGTATCTACTACTATGTTGGTGGCGAAGCTCCAGGCATGTGCGTGTACGACCTCACCAATGACAGGGAGGAGCGGCTCGCCCCGTTTGATGCTGGATGGAATGAAACGTGCATCATGGATGAATCGGTCCGTCCCTCCATGCTTCAGAAGCTCATGAACTACTGCACCGATATCACATGGACTCAGATAGGGCAGGAACAGCATTACCGGCAATGGCAGGACATCTACAAGGCGTTAATACAGAGTCGTGCGTGATTGATCTCTCAAGATGGCAAATGTGTACTTAATTATTTGGGTTATGCATTCAGAATTTCTGGAGTTGAATTTCCGAGTTCTCTGTGTGATTTATGTCAATTCGAATCTTGTTGATTCATTTGAGTTGAAGATTGTTATAATTAGCATCTTCTGTTGAGAGATCAATTGATGAGATTTTTCCCTTTCATGTTTAAAATCATACTCCCTCCGTCTCATAATATAAGACATTTTTGCAAGCTAACATAGCTTGCAAAAACGTTTTACATTATGGAACGTTGGGAGTACTTTTCAGTTCATGTTTGTTGATTGTGTGAAAATGAAACATGACAGTGCATCAGTTCATTTATTTTATTTGCTAGATTTTACACCCATGCTCATATTTCTTTTGGTTAAGCAGGACGTGAGTTTTGGATTCTTCGTCAGAATTCGAGAGTGATTTTTCTACATCCCAGCTCGGTGCACCCACGATGCGCCCCTGCAAGAAAATATAGAAAAATATTTCAAAAAAATCTGAAACTTTATATGAACGATCATCAACAAATGTTATGGGTGCTTGGAAAGCTTGGTGGTCAAATAACCTTCGAGGAGCTCTATACAAAAAAGACAAAATCACAAAAAGTTAGGCATTTTGTCTTTTTTGTACGGAGCTCCTCGAATGTTATTTGACCATCAAACTTTGTAAGCACTCATAACATTTGTTGATGATCATTTTCATAAAGTTTTGCTTTTTTGAAATGTTTTGCTATGCTTTTTTGTATGGGTGTACCGTGGGTGCACCGAAGGTGAGTGTAGCCACTACTTTCCTCATTCACAAAAGTGGTACGGACATGCACATAGATAATAGAAACATGCACTCACGTAAGCTAATCGACACAGGTTATAGCTAGGCGACAGCACATGCATGATGCATGGCAACACAAGATCCCCACTTGAATGTTAACCTGAAGGTACGATCATGGTACAATGCTGTCTCTCGATATGTCGACACACATCATCAACATGTAAAAAGGTGTTAAGAGTTAGCACATATGAACATCGTATCATATGAAATGCAAAATATCAGTTGCGTAATGCATCCTATAATTTTTTCTAAAGATGATTTAGTAAAGCATGGATGCCCAAATCATGTGTGTTAATATAGTGAAGGAGCCACGATGGTTTTTAGTTATAGTGGACGCATATGTTTCTGTTCATGTGGGTTCTATGTGTGTTCCTCGTTAGAGCTAGCTAGAAACTCTCACCATAATTCTTAAAGAGATGTGACGTACACACTGGAAATGCAAAATGGCTCCTGGGCGTACAATTTTCTAAATTTCAGAGAAATAGCCATGCGTTTTGTTCATGTTTATTTGGGTGTATGATAATTTACATGGAGAAGATAAAAATATTGCAGCCTACACGAAATAATGAATTTAGTGCTTAAAAAATTGTGGATGCCGATAACGCCCACACGTGTGGTGGGAGCAACACCCGCCCACAAACCTTATAACACACAGATTGTGCCATGTCACCGCATGCATGTGGGAATCATTTTGGATTTTCAGTTTTTAAAATGTTTTATCTTGGGATAATTGATTTTATGCCCCTAGTTGGGTCACACTTGGCAGGTTTACCCCTAGTTTCCGAAAACACTTGTTCCTGCCCATACCACTTTGCTCCTCTTATGCTTTTGCCTTTTGACCGTTTGACCATCACTTTGAAAACTTCATAAAAAATTCATACTAACTCAGGAAAATTCAAATAAGATATCAAAATGTTCAGAAAAGCATCACCTATATGTGCATGTCATTTGCATTCATGAAAAAAGTGTTGGCAGTCCCAGTCTTAATTTTAGCTCATATGATCTTAGCATGAACAATAAAATCTAAAAAAATCTAAAAATTCTAAAAAAATTTGGTGGCAAACTTTGACCAATGTTTTGAGTGCTTGCCAAGTTTCATAAGGGAATGACATTCATGGAAGTTGTGGCAAAAAAACAAAAATCAATGCTTCAAAATTTCATTTTTTTACCACGACTTCCACGAATGACATTCCCTTATGAAACTTGGCAAGCACTCAAAACATTGGTTAAAGTTTGCCACCATTTTTTTAGAATTTTTAGAATTTTTTTAGATTTTACTGTTCATGCTAAGATTATATGAGCTAAAACTGAGATGGGGACTGGCCAACACTTTTTTCATGAATGCAAAATGACATGCACATATATGTGATGCTTTTTGAACATTTTGATATCTTATTTGAATTTTTCTGAGTTAGTATGAATTTTTTATGAAGTTTTCAAAGTGATGGTCAAACAGTCAAAGGGAAAAAGCATAAGTGGAGCAAAGTGTTTGGGCAGGAACAAGTGTTTTCGGAAACTAGGGATAAACCTGCCGAGTGGGACACAACTAAGGGTACAAAATTAATTAAGCCTTTTATCTCTTAAATGAAAATTCTAATTGAAGATCCGTTTTCATCATTAAATCCATAGCGACGAGATTTTCGAAACTAGATCTCATATCAATATGTTTCGACAACATATTTTTGGGGGTTAAAAGTTGCGATGTCTATTGCACATGAATTGCCATGGTGTTTACACTGAAGTTGCCATGATATGTTTCAGCTATTTTTTCTTCTACCCTTAAAAGTAAATTTTGATATACTATAAAACGAGAATTAAGAAAGTAGACTTGCCATGAACCATAAACTAAAATTGCCATCATAGATGCACTTAAAATTTTCATGGTTCATACAAAAAATAATTTCCATGGTCAAAGTACTGGAATTGCCATGGTCAAAATACTAAAATTGTCATCTATAAACTAAAATTGCCACGCGGCAAATTTAGTGTAAACACTATGAAAACTACAGTTTAAACATCATGGCAACTTTTGGCCAAACAAGAAATTTCATCGAAACATATCAACAGTTGTGGATTCTCGCTGATGTCATCTGTTTTGACGTGGCAAAATGACTGGTCATTGAGGCGTTTGGGCCATGTTGCTTCGTGCCACACATGTGGGCGTTATCATTTGGGAAAATTGTTTTTCTAGAGAACATACTTGTTTTGCCCAAATCACAACATAATGCATTTTTTTCATGAAACTTTGCACACGAATTGATGATAAGAATATTTATTTTTCCGAAGCAATTCTGTGAAGGAAATATGCCCTAGAGGCCATAATAAAGTTGTTATTTTATATTTCCTTATATCATGATAAATGTTTATTATTCATGCTAGAATTGTATTAACCGGAAACTTAATACATGTGTGGATACATAGACAAAACACCGTTTTCCTAGTAAGCCTCTACTAAACTAGCTCGTTAGTCAAAGATGGTTAAGTTTCCTAACCATAGAAATGTGTTATCATTTAATGAACGGGATCACATCATTAGGAGAATGATGTGATGGACATGACCCATCCGTTAGCTTAGCATATTGATCGTTCAGTTTTATTGTTATTGATTTCTTCATGTCATATACATATTCCTTTCACTATGAGATTATGCAACTTCTGGATACCATAGGAATACCTTGTGTGCTATTAAACATCACAATGTAACTGGGTGATTATAAAGATGCTCTACCGGTATCTCCAAAGGTGTTTGTTGGGTTGGGATAGATCGAGATTAGGATTTGTCACTCCGAGTATCGGAGAGGTATCTCTGGGCCCTCTCGGTAATACACATCATAATAAGCCTTGCAAGCAATGTGACTAATGAGTTAGTTGCGGGATGATGTATTACGGAACGAGTAAAGAGACTTGCCGGTAATGAGATTGAACTAGGTATGAAGATAACGATGATCGAATCTCGACCACGTAACATACCAATGACAAAGGGAATAACTTATGTTGTCATTACACCACGACTGATAAAGATCTTCGTAGAATATGTGGGAACCGATATGAGCATCCAGGTTCCGCTATTGGTTATTGACAGGAGAGGTGTCTCGGTCATGTCTACATAGTTCTCAAACCCGTAAGGTCGACACGCTTAACGTTCGATGACGATTTTGTATTATATGAGTTATGTGATTTGGTGATCGAATGTTGTTCGGAGTGCAGGATGAGATCACAAACATGACGAGGAGTCTCGAAATGGCCGAGAGGTAAAGATTCATATATAGTACGATAGTATTCAGACACCGAAAGTGTTCCGGGGGTACCGGGTACGTATCGGGTCACTGGAAGGGGTTCCGGGCATCCCCCGGCAAAATATATGGGCCTAATAGGCCAAGAGGGGAAACGCAACAGCCAGCAGGGGTTGCTGCGCCCGCCATATGGACCGCACCCGAGGGAAAGGAAAGGTAAGAAGAGAGAAGGAAGGGGAGGGATTCGTCCTGCCCCTTCCTTCCCTCCTCCGTCCTCTTTCCTTCCCCCTCCGGTGGATATGGTAAGGGGGGGGGGCCTAAGTAGGATTCCTCCTACTCGGGGCACCCCCCTTGGCTGATATATATATATATATATATATATATATATATATATATATATATATATATATATATATATGAGGGGGGGGGGTGCACCGCTAGAACACACACCAACAATTCTTAGACGTGTGTGGCGCCCCCCCTCCACAATTTACACCTCTAGTCATATTCACGTAGTGCTTAGGCGAAGCCATGCGCGGACCACTTCACCATCACCGTCACCACGCCGTCGTGCTAACGGAACTCTCCTTCGACACGTTGATGGATCAAGAATTCGAGGGACGTCATCGAGTTGAACGTGTGCAGAACTCGGAGGTGCCATATGTTCGGTGCTTGTTCGGTCGGAACGAGAAGAAGTTCGACTACATCAACCATGTTGTCAAACACTTCCGCTTTCAGTCTACGATGGTACGTGGACACACTCTCCCCCTCTCGTTGCTATGCATCTCCTAGATAGGTCTTCCATGAGCGTAGGAAACTTTTTGAAATTGCATGCTACGTTTCCGAACAATGGCATCCGAGCCAGGTCTATGCGTAGATGATATGCACGAGTAGAACACAAAGAGTTGTGGGCGGTGATCCTCGTACTGGTTACCACCAATGTCTTATTTTTGTTCGGCGGCATTGTTGAATGAAGTGGCCCGGACCAACCTTACATGACCACGTTTGATACGTCTCCAACGTATCTACTTTTTCTCACACTTTCCCTCTTTTTTGGACTCTAATTTGCATGATTTGAATGAAACTAACCCCGGGCTGACGCTGTTTTCAGCAGAACTACCATGGTGTTGTTTTTGTGCAGAAATAAAAGTTCTCGGAATGGAACGAAACTTTGCAAGGATTTTTTATGGAATAAATAAGGATTTTTGGAGCCAATAACCACCAGAGAGGGGCCCCTGGTTGGGCACAACCCACCAGGGCGCGCCCCCCTCTCCTGCCGCGCCCAGGTGGGTTGTACCCACCTGGTGGCCCTGTTGATGACCCCCCTGATACTATAAATTCACATATTTCTAGAAAAAAATCAGGGAGAAAGAATTATCACGATCCACGAGACGAAGCCGTCACCAAGCCCTGTTCTTCCTCGGG
>NC_041380.1:127174889-127188009 GCF_002162155.2 Triticum dicoccoides | reverse complement strand
AGGGGGATCTTCGATCTTCGTCATCACCAACCTATCTTCATCGCCAATTCCATGGTGCTCCCCACCGGGAGTGAGTAATTCCTTCGTAGGCTCGCTGGTCGGCGAGGAGTTGGATGAGATTCATCATGTAATCGAGTTAGTTTTGTTAGGGCCTGATCCCTAGTATCCATTATATTCTTAGATTGATGTTGCTATGACTTTGGCATGCTTAATGCTTTTCACTTTGGGCCCGGGTGCCATGATTTCAGATCTGAACCGTTTACGAATTCATCATTATATCCATGTTTTAGATCGGATCTTGCAAGTTATAGTCACCTACTACGGTTATGATCCGGCAACCCCGGAGTGACAACAACTGGGCCCACTCCCGGTGATGACCGTAGTTTGAGGAGTTCATGTATTCACTATGTGTTAATGCTTTGTTCCGGTTCTCTATTAAAAGGAGGCCTTAATATCCCTTAGTTTCCAATATGGAACCCGCTTCCACGGGAGGGTAGGACAAAAGATGTCATGCAAGTTCTTTTGATAAAGGACGTATTTCTATTTATGGAATACATGCCTACATTATGTCGATGAACTAGAGCTAGTGTCGTATCGCCCTAGGTTATTACTGTCACATGATGAATATCATCCAACAAGTCACTGATCCAATGCCTACGAATTTATCCTATATTGTTTCTTCTAAGTTACTATTGCTATCATCACTGTTACACTTGCTACAAAACTATTGCTATCACTGTTACTGTTGCTGCTGTCACTACTATCAAAACTATCATATTACTGTGCTACTGATCACCTTGCTGCAGATAAGTAATCTCCACATGTGGTTGAATTGACAACTCAACTGCTAATACCTTCAAATATTCTTTGGCTCCCCTTGTGTCGAATCTATAAATTTGGGTTGAATACTCTACCCTCGAAAATTGTTGCAATCCCCTATACTTGTGGGTTATCAAGACCTTTTTCTAGCGCCGTTGCTGGGGAGCATAGCTATATTTGTTGAGTCACTTGGGATTATTATCATATTATCACTGTGAAGAATCTGAAGGATCCAAAGACTAAGATTTATCCCTCAAAGACGAGGGGAGGTAAGGAACTGCCATCCAGTTCTGCTTTAGATTCACATTCTATTATGAGTAAATTTGCAACACCACCACATGCTATCTCTGATATGCCGCAAATTATTGATGATGCTACTTCCACTATGGATGATGCTTATGATGATCCTAGTACCTTGCTTGATAATGATGATGTGCCACTTGATGATTTTCTTGATTAACAAATTGTTAGAGTTATACAACATGATGTTGTTGAATCTGATGATGAACTTGAAACTAAAACTCCTGAAACACCTGCTAGAACTAGCCTTCCTAGATATGAATTGCCTAAGGTACCGGAAGGTTATGTTCTGAGTGAAGAAGCAACTAGAGATATTCTTGCTTGCAATGATAGAGATGATCTAGAGAAATTATTATGCAAGTATAAAGAAAAATCTTTGAATGCTAGAATGAAATGTGATCCTAAGTTTGCTACTTCACCTATCCGTATTGCTGATAAGGATTATGAATTCTCCGTCGACCCAGAGTTAATCACTTTGGTTGAATCTGATCCTTTCCATGGTGATGAAACTAAAACTGTTGTGGCATGATACGTCTCCAACGTATCTATAATTTTTGATTGTTCCATGCTATTGTATTATCTATCTAGGATGTTTTATATGCATTTATATGCTATTTTATATGATTTTTGGGACTAACCTATTAACCTAGAGCCCAGTGCCAGTTTCTGTTTTTTCTTGTTTTTGAGTATCGTAGAAAAGGAAAACCAAATAGAGTCCAATTGACCTGAAACTTGACGGAGCTTATTTTTGGACCAGAAGAAGGCCATGGAGTAAAAGAGTTGGGCCAGAAGAGTCTCGGGCTGCCCACGAGGGTGGGGGCGCGCCCACCCCCTGGGCGCGCCTCCCTGCCTCGTGGACAGCCCGGAGATCCCCTTGACTTGTTCTCGATGCCAAAACCTTTTATATATACAGAAACTTCCAGAAAGAAACCTAGATCGAGAGTTCCGCCGCCAGAAGCCTCCGTAGCCACCGAAAACCAATCTAGACCCGTTCCGGCACCCTGCCAGAGGGGGGAATCCCTCTCCGGTGGCCATATTCATCATCCTGACGCTCTCCATGACGAGGAGAGAGTAGTTCTCCCTCGGGGCTGAGGGTATGTAACAGTAGCTATGTGTTTGATCTCTCTCTCTCTCGTGTTCTTGATTTGGCACGATCTTGATGTATCGCGAGCTTTGCTATTATAGTTGGATCTTATGATGTTCCCCCCTCTACTCTCTTGTGATAAATTGAGTTTTCCCTTTGAAGTTATCTTATCGGATTGAGTCTTTAAGGATTTGAGAACACTTGATGTATGTCTTGCATGTGCTTATCTGTGGTGACAATGGGATATCACGTGATCCACTTGATGTATGTTTTGGTGATCAGCTTGCGAGTTCCGTGACCTCGTGAACTTATGCATAGGGGTTGGCACACGTTTTTGTCTTGACTCTCTGGTAGAAACTTTGGGGCACTCTTTGAAGTTCTTTGCGTTGGTTGAATAGATGAATCTGAGATTGTATGATGCATATCATATAATCATACCCACGGATACTTGAGGTGACATTGGAGTATCTAGGTGACATTAGGGTTTTGGTTGATTTGTGTCTTAAGGTGTTATTCTAGTACGAACTCTTGATTAGATTGATCAGAAAGAATAACTTTGAGGTGGTTTCATACCCTACAATAATCTATTCGTTTGTTCTCCACTATTAGTGGCTTTGGAGTGACTCTTTGTTGCATGTTGAGGGATAGTTATATGATCCAATTGTGTTATTATTGTTGAGAGAACTTGCACTAGTGAAAGTATGAACCCTAGGCCTTGTTTCCTAGCATTGCAATACCGTTTTCGCTCACTTTTATCATTAGTTACCTTGCTATTTTTATATTTTCAGATTACAAAAACCTATATCTACTATCCATATTGCACTTGTATCACCATCTCTTCGCCGAACTAGTGCACCTATACAATTTACCATTGTATTGGGTGTGTTGGGGACACAAGAGACTCTTTGTTATTTGGTTGCAGGGTTGTTTGAGAGAGACCATCTTCATCCTACGCCTCCCACGGATTGATAAACCTTAGGTCATCCACTTGAAGGAAATTTGCTACTGTCCTACAAACCTCTGTACTTGGAGGCCCAACAACGTCTGCAAGAAGAAGGTTGTGTAGTAGACATCAAGCTCTTTTCTGGCGCCGTTGCCGGGGAGGTTAGCGCTTGAAGGTATATCTTTAAATCTTGCAATCGGATCTTTTTGTTTCTTGTTTTATCACTAGTTTAGTCATAAAAGAAAACTACCGAAAATGGAATTGAGGGTACCTCATATGCTTCATCTTTTTAATATCTTTCATGAAAATAAGGATTCCGATAATTGTGCCAAAGTGTTAGAAGAAGAATGCATTAGAATGTTTGGCACTAAATCTTTGAATGATGAGCATGGTTGCATATTAGTATGAACTCTTTGAATATCCATAGTACTAATGATGATTGCACTAGTCATGATGAAAATCTCTCTTACAAGCATGTCAACTTTTGTGTAATACATAGAGCTTGCAAGCACACACCAAATAGGGAAGATAGATTTTGCAAGAGGCATAAGTATTTGGAAACTAAATGGTTGCAAGAAAGGCTAGATGATTGTGCTGAAAGATTCAATATTTATTGCCATCCTTGTGAACTTTACAATGAACATGGTCATTTAAAGCTCCAATGCTATTTGTTTCATGATCAAATCATGTCCAAAAATTGTGATAACTTGATTACCCTTGAGCATCATAAAGAGCTTAGTCTTCTTTTGGGGTATGAAGAAATAAAACGTATAACTGAGGGTATTCCAAAATTTAATCTTGATAGATTTCTTGATTTTGATCTAGAAATTTTTTTTATGTATTGTGCGATGAATTGCATTGAAAATCCCTATATTGCCAATTACATAAAGACAAGAAAACAAATAGAAGATGAAGAGAATACTAATGAAAGGGAAGAGACTTCCCAATATTCTCCTATTAATTCTTATGATGAATCAGGTAACGAGGAGGAGCCTCCTATTCAACCAATCTCATTAATAAGGAGCTCCGAAAAGAGGATTAAACCCACACATGATGTGAAGAAGAAAAAGAGAATACGGAGAAGCAAAGGTAAAAATGTATCCCTCCCAAATGATGTTGCTCCTATTACTCATTGTGATGATGATAATTGTTATACTATTGGTGCTATCCATACTATTAATGATGAGAACGATTATGCTTATGATTTGAAAAATCCCAAACTTGGGGATGCTATGTTTGATGAAAATGACATGTTTGAAAATTTATTTGCTGCAATTAATGTTTGTCCCAAGCTTGGGGATGATATGTTTTATGAAGATGATATTTTTTATATCCCAAGTTTTGATATGCAAATTTATTATGATGATAGCATGCCTCCTATTTATGATGATTATATTGATGAAAGTGGATTTGGAGAGGTTAAGACTTTATTTAGTAATGATTCCACTATCTTGGAAGAGTTTTCAATCGATTATGATGAGAACAAAGTTGCTACTTATATATGATCATTATTGTGATGATACGTATGCTATAAAAGTAGTGAGGATTATATTAAAACTTGTCATTATTATGATTACTCTTTTTCTGAACATTACTCTTTTAATGTGTGACACTCTAAAATTTTCATTTGGTTTTTATCAAAAACTTTGTGGTTTTTGAGGAGAGGCTATTTTAAAATTTTTCTTTTTCAGAAAAACCTTCCACTTAAAAACTTCCTTTGCTTTGGCAAGGATTTTATTTTTTTGCAAACCTTAGTGTTTGATCTTTTGAATCTTCTTCTCTGTTGGTTCTCTCTCAAATTTAATTTTTGAGTTTAAATTATTTTCTTTTAAAATGAAGCTCTATGAAAATTTGGGGATTTTCATATCTTGGAACCACCCTTGACTTTGCATTGTTCCCATGTGGTAAAACCCCTCCAAAACCTCCCCTACACCTTGTGATCAACCTAAGTCCTCTGTCCCAACTAATCCAAACAAGTTTTGGATTTTATTCTAATTATTTTTCCTCTCAAAACAAATCTGAAAATTATTTTGAGCCCAAATGATTTTCAAAGCAAGTACCATATTGCATTTGAGTTTTGACCTCAAACCAACTCTCCTGGATAGTCCTTTGTACCCACAACCCAGAACCATCTTGATCCACTCCTCCTCTTTTCAAAATTTTCAAAATTTAGTCTCTGCAAGTTTGGACCAGATTTGCCAAATTTGATGAAATTCATATCTACACTGCTCCAAAAATTCCACCAAAAATCATGCAGCCTACTTGAGCAATGAGAAGCCACTCCACCAAGTTTCAGCTCAAGGAAAAATCCCTAGATGCCAATTTCATTCTGTCGAACACCTTGCGGGCACTGTTACTGTTCAAAATTCAGAAAAAATTCAGTCTTCGGTGTCGTTTGTGTTCGTTAGTTCCCCTCACGCGTAGACAGTGCACTTGGCACGTTCCTCGCAGCCTCTCCCTCCTGTCCGGAGCTTCACACGCGTGCGTGGAGCCTTCCTGGCGTCGGTAGCAGCGAGCCTCGCCGGCGTTGGGAGCTTCTGCGGCGTCGGGACCTCCCGTGGCGGCTGACAGGGGACAAGAACGGCGGCTCAATGCCGTTCCGCGCCGCCCATCGCTCCCTGGCTCTCCGCGTGGCCTCATGCACGCCAGCGCACCCCCACTGCACCGTCGCCGTGGCCCGACAACACTAGACGCGCTCTCTGCCGCCAACGGACCGGCGCCGTCCCGTTCCGACCAAAGCCTGCCCTAAGCTTCTAATCCAAGTCCGGTTAGCGTCTAAACGGACCCAGTAAACTCCCACGACGGCGCTCGACTCCCTAATCACCCCCGACCGAGCACTGCGCCACCGTAACCATCGCCGGAAATCCCCGTTCACGGCCACCGCCTCGGACCGCCTATAAAAAGGGCCCCCGAGCTCACCCTCGTGCACGCCTCATCCCCACACCTCACCAACGCCACGCCAGGCCAATAGGGGGACCCCGAGGAGGTCTTCCCCCTCAACTCCGGCCGCCCCGATCCGCCTCGGCCGCCACCTCGATTCGCTCCGGTGAGGCCACCTCCGGCGCCCAAACCCCGTCCGTTACCCTCTCTAGCTACCAGGAGCCTAACCCCCTCGTCAATTTGATCTTTGCAGCCCTCTCCGACGAGTCCCTCGACCACCCGAGCCGCCGTCCGCCGGAGCAAAGCTCGCCGTCGACGTGGTACTCGCCGGCGACCACCACCACCACCAATTGACGCGGAAGGGTGCCCTGAGCACGGAGGTACCCTCCGATCCCCCTGCCTCGCCGTGGATCGCCGCCGGCGACCACCGCGGCTCTCAGGCACCGGCGAGATCTGCCGCCCCGTTCATATTTTCAAACCTGACAAGCGGGACCCGCTGTCAGCCTCTCTGTTCTTCCTAAACGAAGCGTTTTCTGAAAACGTCTTCTGCCGAATGCGCTTTCCCTCTGGGCTGGCATAGTCGCTACCGAAGCGCTTTCTGTTTTTATAATCTAGCCCCTAGAAAACTTATGTTTCATTACAGATGAGTCCCTGGACAAAAACCTTTATAACTTTTAAACAGAAAGGTATTTTTGGTTGATTCTTTTTCTGTTCTCTTTAAAATTTTGTCTAGTTTTTTATCACATTTATTTGAAAAATATTTGGTATACTTGCTGTGCACTCCTTGGTATTTACGATAGCGCATATACTTTCTTTATACCGTAGATACCGAAGGAGGTGACGGAGCCACGAACTTCACCGAGCTAGGCTCCGACTACTCTGAACCAGGCAAGCATGTTTGAACTTTTGATATGATGAGTGTCTTGGCATGTTTTGCATTTAGTTAGTTTCATGGCATGTTGATAAGCATACCGATGAACGTTATTTTATGCGATAATGAGGTAAGTGAGTTCGATGATCCATAAGTGGATGGATGTGAGTATGAATAGCCATGTGTTGGCATGAGGATGGGTGAGATGGCAGTGTTGTAGCACGCCAGTCTCATGCCGGACTATGTGACTTCAGTGTCAAACCGTGTCGGTCCAGTTCCTCTCATTTTTTCCCTGTACTACCACATGTTTTCTGCAAGGAATATGGTTTAGTAAGTTGCAAACCGCTTTTCTGGTACACACCAAAAGGAGAGGCCGTGATGATGGTTCCATGGCCCTGGATTAAAGCCAGTCATCCAGTCAGGGGGCATGGGTGTTTCCGGTTGGGACCGAGAGGGGGCCACCCCTTAGAGCGCGCGTATATAAATTTGATCCCATGCTATTCGAGATTGTGATCTCCCCGTCTCAAAAGTTTTTCTTGGACGATGTCTAGGGTGATTCCTAGCATCGAGAGGTAGGATGGGTGTGTACTGGTTAGCTGTGTTTTCTTCCGAAATACCGTAAACGGAACTAGTCCTTCGTGACTACGAAAATCCGTTAGCTGTGGGAATAATTTTGTACAAACTCTGCAGAGTCATATATCCCCTCCAAATCCTCTATACCATGTCCAAATTCGTATTATCTTGTCCTAACAATGACAGTGTTGATGACAGAGACTCCGGTGTTTCGCATGAGTGCTAATTCCGGTTAAATGATATTCCTGTGGATGGACTAACCCATTTATTCTTATGAATTAAAAGTTTATTATGATTATTATTTACCTGTCCATAAAAGCCCTTTCTGTGATGTCGCCCCGACGTCCGACTGTGGCATTTCTTTTCAAGCCCTTTCTGTGATGTCGCCCCGACGTCCGACTGTGGCATTTCTTTTCAAGCCCTTTCTGTGATGTCGCCCCGATGTCCGACTGTGGCATCTCTTTTCAAGCCCTTTCTGTGATGTCGCCCCGACGTCCGACTGTGGCATTTCTTTTAAAGCCCTTTCTGTGATGTCGTCCCGACGTCCGACTGTGGCATTTCTTTTAAAGCCCTTTCTGTGACGTCGCCCCGACGTCCGACTGAGGTATTTCTTTTTTTAAGCCCTTTATGTGGTGTCGCTAAGACGCCCGACTGTGGCATATTTTTCCTTATATTTATTTGTTCACCTTTCAAGGCGTCGCTTCAGACACCCGATCGGTATTTATTTATGTTCTGTTGGGATTTCAGGCGGACTACCACCGTTTCCCTTTTACTTACCTTGTTAAGTTAATTTTTGACTGTACATTGGTGAATTTATTCATGACGCATCCATGCATGCATTTGTTATATCTTACGTCTGAACTGTCTTGCGAGTACTTTCAAAGTACTCACTGGCTTGTTGATTTGGCCAGATGCTGACGAAGGCGATCTCTTGGATGAAGAGTTTGATAGCGAGTCCGACACTTAGAGGAGTCCCAGTCAGTCTCGTGCGACCCTGGATTTGGTCACTGTTTTATATCCGCTTCCGCTACCAAATAAATTCATCGAGCCTCACCTCGACGCTCGATGAGATGATAGACTTAGAGTCTTGTATTTCTCTCCCCGCTGTGTTTTTCCACCACCGCCATATCCTCGAGTCAGTAGTATGTCTCCACACCACTGTGTCATGTCCGCCATTATGTATAATTATTAGCGTGCTTGTAATAATTTGGTTGAGCAACCGCAGTTCGACCCTGTAATATATTTTATGCTACTGGCTTATTGTATCAAGAAATTGTCTACCAGTGAGGAGGATTTCTCTCATACTGGACTCAAAAGATTGGTTTCTCAATAAATATTTTTATTGGAAAACCGGTCGTGACAAGCTTGGTACCAGAGCCAGGCTGACTGTAGGAAGCCACTAGGTGCGATCGCTAATTAGTTATTAGCATGATAGAGCTAATTTATATTTTTGCAATTGTAGTCATTTTCTGTCAGTCAGCATAAATTTATGATCTGACCCTGCAGAATTTTTGCCTACTTTTGTAGATGGCCGATAACAGCTGCGAGTCTCAGACCTTCGCCAACGTGCCCGATGGGTTCGTCAAGCTTCTTTCTTTCATCGTTCAGGTCGCGATGGGGCCATCCGTGCGCCCGGTCTTCACACTCTGCCAGCACCGAGTCAATGACAGTCTGACCATGCACCAGGCCGCGGTGCAGTTCAAGGGAAGGCGTGGTGAGTTACGCCGCTTCCGGTTCGTGGGAAGAGCAATGCCTACGGAGAGGCATGCTATGCAGATGGCAGCCCGTGAGGCGATAGCTCGTCTTAGGGATGTCCTTCCCGTGATGAAGACTCGTCGTTACCGTTATCTTCCGTGCCATATGCCTTACACCTGTCACTACGCATACTCCTGCCCAGAGGGGAACGAGACGAGGCTTTTGAGATGCTCATTGAGTATCTCCGGGCCCTGGAGGCAGCCTTCGACAACCTGGTGGACGACTTCGTAGCTACCCGCATGGACTCAGTCCATGGCTGTGCTGCCAACAGGAGGGAGCTCCTACCCGTCGCTCCGCCACTGACTTTAGTCTCGTCCTCAGCATCTTATACGCCTACTCGTCGCCTGCCTTCTACCGAAGAATTCAACCAAGTCATTGCACCCACTTCAGCGTGCACTGCACCACCCTTCGCGCCCACTCCTGTACGTGTTGCTCCGCCCCTGGCAACCACTCCGTCCACTCTGCGCAACACTACACGTATGGAGCCTATTAGCGAGGAGGAAGTCGAGTCCCCAACCTCGCTACGCCTCGCCCTCGGCAGGGCAAAGGAGGTCGTCAACATCTCTGCCTGAGTACCCTTAGCTGCCGTGTATTGTATCGCTTTGTAAGATATGTACATAGGTTGTGAGAAGTAGCCTGTTTGCGCATCATGTAGGATCTGGAGAAGTGCACTAGCCTAAATAACATGTCAGGATTATGTACGCATATCCTGAGTGATGTATTGTATAATTACCGCCCGCGTGTAAGATATGTAATGAGCAGTCCTTCTCCGTGCGCAAGTCGATTTGTTTTTCTTAAGTAAGCCGAGTTATTTAATTCTACCTGCCAGCTTTATGCATTTATGGTTTTGTTTTGCGACTCTTTCCGCTTTTCTTATGAGTTTTACAAAATACATCCCCAGAGTGAAAAATGTCTCGTCCTTGGACACGCTCCATGCCAACTCCACCAGAGGAAGATTATGATACACAACCCAACAACGAGTTCACTCAGGGACAGTCAAGCCAACAGGGCAGTGAATCGGCACTTTCACAAATGTGCCGCCTTTATGAGCAGAGTCAGCAACAACATCGGGAAATGATGAACCAAGTCATCAACATGGGAAATCACCATGGACAGTATCAACAACATTCCAAGTTATCTGAACTACAGAAGACACGTCCTCAAACATTTTCTCACACTGACAAGCCTCTTGAAGCCGAGGACTGGCTTCGAGATATGGAGAGGAAATTAATTATTGCAAAGTGTTCAGATCTCGAGAAAGTACTATATGCTCCACACTATCTCACAGGAGCAGCCGCATCGTGGTGGGAGAATTTTCTGCACATGCATCCCAACGAAAATGACATAACCTGGGATGATTTCAAGGAAGGTTTCCGTGGTGCACATATTCCTAAGAGTATTATGAAAATCAAGAAGAGAGAATTCGATGACCTCAAACAAAGGAACATGACAGTGTCAGATTACAACAGTCAATTTACCCTATTATCCCGCTACGCCAATGAGGAACGTATGACTGAAATCAAGAAGATGGAGAAATTCCTTGACGGTCTGGCGCCCGCGCTTAAATGCCAACTGGTCGTGCACACTTTTCCTTATTTTAAAACACTGGTAGATAAGGCCATTACTCTGGAAAATGAGAGACGCAGTCTGGAAGATATCCGCAAGCGAAAAAGGGACCAGACTAATCACGCTCGCAATCACCGAAGCAAGACAGATTTTCAAAAGGGTGGGACACACAAATTCACATCCAATGTCTCACGCCCAATCAAGAATTTTCATGCAAGGGACAAGGAATTCACCTATCGCCCCGGCGTTACTTGTTACGCTTGTGGAGAAGAAGGGCACTATGCCAAACAGTGCCCCAAGCCAAGGAGTTCAACCCCAAAGACGAACAACGGCGGCAATAATTCAGCGCCCAAGCGAAACAATTTCAATCCCAACAATAACCACAGGAAGGGTCATCTGAACCACGTAACCAAAGAGGAGGCACAAAATGCTCTGGATATCGTACTCGGTACGTTTCCTGTCAACACAATACCTGCAATGGTTTTGTTTGATTCTGGAGCCTCTCACTCTTTCATTTCGAAAAGTTTTGCTTTGCAAAATAAGTTTTCGATGCTTCCTTTGGAAAAATCCATGATCATCAAGTCCCCTGGGATTCAGCAAGTTTCTCAGAATTACTGTCAGAATGTGGTCATTGAGTTCGAAGGATTGGAGTTTCACGCAAATCTTATTGTATTGGAAAATAAAGGACTTGATGTCATCCTAGGGATGGATTGGCTAACCACCAATAAAGGTTTTATCGACTGTTTCAACAGGACTGTGATTCTCACACACCATCAAGGGAAGACAATAAGAGTATCAGCCAAGGAAGGAAAAAGACCCCGGCAACTGAGATTAAATAAGGTGGACGTTTCTGAGCTAAACAAGGTTCCAGTAGTGTGTGAATTTCCAGATGTATTCCCTGAAGAGCTGCCAGGCATGCCACCAGACCGAGAAATAGAATTCCGCATTGAGCTAGCACCAGGAACCACCCCCATATACAAGAAACCATACAGAATGGCACCATCGGAGTTGATCGAGTTGAAGAAGCAAATAAAAGAATTACTGGAAAAAGGATACATTCGAGCCAGCTCCTCACCGTGGGGATCACCAATTTTATTTGCCAAAAAGAAGGATGGAACGCTGAGATTGTGTATTGACTATCGAGCACTTAACATGGTCACAGTCAAAAACAAATACCCGATGCCAAGGATAAATGATTTGTTTGATCAACTTGCTCAGGCCAAGGTATTCTCAAAAATTGACTTAAGGTCAGGATACCATCAATTGAAGGTACGAACGGAAGATATCCCCAAAACAGCCTTCACCTCCAGATATGGACTGTACGAGTTCACAGTGATGCCATTTGGATTAACTAACGCCCCAGCATATTTTGTTCACCTGATGAACAAAGTATTTATGAAGTTTATGGACAAGTTCGTTGTGGTATTCATCGACGATATTCTGGTATACTCCAAGACACCAGAAGAGCACGCAGAACATCTCCGGATTGTGCTAGGAGAGCTAAGAAAACACCAACTGTATGCCAAGTTCAGCAAGTGCGAATTTTGGCTAAGACAAGTAGGTTTTCTAGGCCACGTGCTGACTCAAGACGGTATGGCAGTGGACCCAGAGAAAGTCAAGGCCGTACTTGACTGGAAATCACTAGCCAGCGTAACGGACATACGGAGTTTCTTGGGAATGGCAGGATATTACCGCAGATTTATTGAAGGATTTTCCACCATAGCCAAGCCTATGACACAGTTGCTCAAGAAAGATAAGAAGTTTGAGTGGACAGAAGCCTGCGAGAAAAGTTTCCAAGAGCTAAAGCGGAAGTTAACAACAGCACCAGTATTAATTGTACCCGACATACACAAGAATTTTGAAGTATATTGTGACGCGTCCAGAAAAGGTCTCGGATGCGTGTTGATGCAAGAAGGCAAGGTTGTCGCCTACGCTTCAAGGCAACTTCGCAAGCATGAGGAAAATTATCCCACTCATGACTTAGAAATGGCAGCAGTTATTCATGCACTCAAGGAATGGAGGCATTTCTTACTTGGGAATCGATGTGAAATATATACGGATCACAAAAGTCTCAAATATATTTTCACGCAGCCAGAACTAAATTTACGGCAACGACGCTGGTTGGAATTGGTAAAGGATTATGATGTTGGTATCCATTACCATCCAGGGAAAGCAAATGTAGTGGCCGATGCCCTGAGTCGGAACCCCAGCTCCGACGGAAACTATCTGCACAGCTTGAGGCCCGAATTCCATCAAGAATTTGCCAAGCTCAACTTGATAATGGTAGCAGAAGGCACCATATCAAACTTGGAAATACAACCCAACCTTG
>NC_041380.1:127171135-127172901 GCF_002162155.2 Triticum dicoccoides | reverse complement strand
GCCCTCGCCCGCGGTCCACCTCGCCGGTCCACCTCGCCGCCGCCTCGCCGGCCTCCCCCTCCTCCACCGGCTCCGGCGAGCTCGAGCTCCGCCGCCGGCGCCGCCTCGGCTTCCGCGCCGCGATCCCGATCTGGATCCGGTCGCGTGAACAGTAAACCCTAACCCCGATTTTTTTTGCTAAGTCCTAAAATTTTTGATCCATGTTGCTCTGTTCGAGGTCCCGTAACTTTGCAACCGTAGCTCCGTTTTGGGCGTATGATATATCAAAATGTTCGACTCGACATGTACATCATTTCATTCCATTGCATCATTTGCATTTGAGGTCATCTTGATACCCAAAATGCTGTTAGAAGGAGGCTTCGTGAGTTAAATTGCAGATCCGTTAGTTCATCATGCACTTTTGTCATTTTTGCTATATTTAATCCGTGCATGATATGCCTGTGCCCCTTTGGGATGTTTTGTGAAGCATTTTGTCTTCTTTCCAGAGGTGCCACCCATGCATTTTTAGGATGTATGTGTTGTCTTGTGCAAGCTTGCGAAGTAGGGTACCTGAGATTGCAGATTTCAGGGACTTAGTGATTTTCGCTAAGTCTGGGATATTTTAGTTCATGATGCTAGATGTCCAGCTTGTTTCCTAATGATCCGTGCCTCTTGTGAGGATGATCAGTAAGGGAGTTTTGATATTTATGTTATGCTCTATCCATCCATGTCTTTGTTGGCATTTTTGGAGCGCTCTAGGTTGACTCAATCGAGCTCAACTTTTGCTTCGTTGTTAATCTGGGCAGATCGTCAACTTGTTTGCGATTTCGCCGATGCTACCGTTAGTGTTCCATGCATGCTATGCCTTCGTTCTTGCCATGTGTAGCTAGCACTTTGTGCCTTCTTGCTGGTTATATGCTTTCCTTGCCATGACTTGCACCGTAGTGAGTGCATCGAGCTCGTTTACATGCCTTTGTGAGTTAAATTTCAGCATGTCTCAGTTTTCACTAAGTCTGAAGACTGATTGTGTTCGAGCGATGTTCGTGAGCTCGGTAGAGTATTTTGTGAACCCTTTTGGCCCCAGGTCACTTTGGGTGTTTTATTAAGCTTGTTGAGTAGCTCCATGCCATGTTCTTACTTGTCATGTTCAGGTTCTCTATCATGTTGTTTTGCTGCTCCGAAGAGAGCTTCGTGATCTGAAATTTCAGACTAGTGTTAATTTCACTAAGTCTGAAATCTGTTTTGCATTTGCATTTTAGCCATGCTTGTTTGAACCTCTTAATGGATGAATTTGCCTATGGCTCAGTGCTAGTGTTTTGTCAACCATCTTGTGTACATAACTGCCATGTATTTTGTTTTCATGTTTGGTGGCTGTAGCATGTTCATTTCGTTGCATTTAGATGCCTACTTGCTGTAAACCGCAGACCGGTGTCATATCTTAAAACGCTCGCCATTTCCAAACCGTAGCTCCGATTCCAATGATCTTTATATCGTTTTCAAGCGATTTCATCCCCTCTATCCAGTGGCACACTTGGTTTTCCAAGTTGAGGCCAGGTTCATGCATTTCCTGTCATATCTTGCATTTTGCATCCCGCATCGCATCCCGCATAGCATATCGTCATTTCATCATATTGCTTGGTCTTGCCCGTGGTTGATTGTATCCTTGTTGCTTGTTTGTCTTGTTGGGTAGAGCCGGGAGACGAGATCGCTACCGAGGAGCCCGTTGAGTTTGCTTGTGAGGATCCAGTCAACTCTGACAACTGTGCAGGCAAGATGATCATACCCTC
>NC_041380.1:127121910-127163138 GCF_002162155.2 Triticum dicoccoides | reverse complement strand
TTCCATTGCATCATTTGCATTTGAGGTCATCTTGATACCCAAAATGCTGTTAGAAGGAGGCTTCGTGAGTTAAATTGCAGATCCGTTAGTTCATCATGCACTTTTGTCATTTTTGCTATATTTAATCCGTGCATGATATGCCTGTGCCCCTTTGGGATGTTTTGTGAAGCATTTTGTCTTCTTTCCAGAGGTGCCACCCATGCATTTTTAGGATGTATGTGTTGTCTTGTGCAAGCTTGCGAAGTAGGGTACCTGAGATTGCAGATTTCAGGGACTTAGTGATTTTCGCTAAGTCTGGGATATTTTAGTTCATGATGCTAGATGTCCAGCTTGTTTCCTAATGATCCGTGCCTCTTGTGAGGATGATCAGTAAGGGAGTTTTGATATTTATGTTATGCTCTATCCATCCATGTCTTTGTTGGCATTTTTGGAGCGCTCTAGGTTGACTCAATCGAGCTCAACTTTTGCTTCGTTGTTAATCTGGGCAGATCGTCAACTTGTTTGCGATTTCGCCGATGCTACCGTTAGTGTTCCATGCATGCTATGCCTTCGTTCTTGCCATGTGTAGCTAGCACTTTGTGCCTTCTTGCTGGTTATATGCTTTCCTTGCCATGACTTGCACCGTAGTGAGTGCATCGAGCTCGTTTACATGCCTTCGTGAGTTAAATTTCAGCATGTCTCAGTTTTCACTAAGTCTGAAGACTGATTGTGTTCGAGCGATGTTCGTGAGCTCGGTAGAGTATTTTGTGAACCCTTTTGGCCCAAGGTCACTTTGGGTGTTTTATTAAGATTGTTGAGTAGCTCCATGCCATGTTCTTACTTGTCATGTTCAGGTTCTCTATCATGTTGTTTTGCTGCTCCGAAGAGAGCTTCGTGATCTGAAATTTCAGACTAGTGTTAATTTCACTAAGTCTGAAATCTGTTTTGCATTTGCATTTTAGCCATGCTTGTTTGAACCTCTTAATGGATGAATTTGCCTATGGCTCAGTGCTAGTGTTTTGTAAACCATCTTGTGTACATCACTGCCATGTATTTTGTTTTCATGTTTGGTGGCTGTAGCATGTTCATTTCGTTGCATTTAGATGCCTACTTGCTGTAAACCGCAGACCGGTGTCATATCTTAAAACGCTCGCCATTTCCAAACCGTAGCTCCGATTCCAATGATCTTTATATCGTTTTCAAGCGATTTCATCCCCTCTATCCAGTGGCACACTTGGTTTTCCAAGTTGAGGCCAGGTTCATGCATTTCCTGTCATATCTTGCATTTTGCATCCCGCATCGCATCCCGCATAGCATATCGTCATTTCATCATATTGCTTGGTCTTGCCCGTGGTTGATTGTATCCTTGTTGCTTGTTTGTCTTGTTGGGTAGAGCCGGGAGACGAGATCGCTACCGAGGAGCCCGTTGAGTTTGCTTGTGAGGATCCAGTCAACTCTGACAACTGTGCAGGCAAGATGATCATACCCTCGAAATCACTACTATCTTTGCTATGCTAGTTTGCTCGTTCTTTTGCTTTGCCAATGCTACGATGCCTACCATTTGCTTGTCAGCCTCCCAATTGCCATGTTGAACCTCTAACCCCCCCCCTTGTCCTAGCAAACCGTTGATTGGCTATGTTGCCGCTTTGCTCAGCCCTTCTTATAGCGTTGTTAGTTGCAGGTGAAGATTGGAGCCGTTCCTTGTTGGAACATTTATTTACTTGTTGGGATATCATTATATTGCTATGTTATCTTAATGCATCTATATACTTGGTAAAGGGTGGAAGGCTCGGCCTCTCGCCTAGTGTTTTGTTCCACTCTTGCCGCCCTAGTTTTCCGTCATATCGGTGTTATGTTCCCGGATTGTTGCGTCCCTTACACGGTTGGGCTATAATGGGAACCCCTTGATAGTTCGCCTTGATTAAAGCTTTTCCAGCAATGCCCAACATTGGTTTTACCATTTGCCACCTAGCCTCTTTTCCCTTGGGTTTCCGGAGCCCGAGGGTCATCGTATTTTAGCCCCCCCTTGGGCCAGTGCTCCCTCTGAGTGTTGGTCCGAACTGAGCTGCCTGCGGGGCCACCTCGGGGAAACTTGAGGGTTGGTTTTACTCGTAGCTAGTCTCATCTGGGTGTGCCCTGAGAAAGAGATATGTGCAGCTCCTATCGGGATTTGTCGGCACATTCGGGCGGTGTTGCTGGACTTGTTTTAACCTGTCGAATCATCTTGTTGTACCGAGATACCGAGTCTGATCGGTGTGTCTTGGGTGGAGGTCTATTCCTTCGTTGACCGTGAGAGCTTGTCATGGGCTAAGTTGGGACTCCCCTGCAGGGATTGATCTTTCGAAAGCCGTGCCCGCGGTTATGGGCAGATGGGAATTTGTTAATGTCCGGTTGTAGATGACTTGAATTAAACTTAATTAAAATGAATCAATCGTGTGTGTTACCGTGATGGCCCCTTCTCGGCGGAGTCCGGGAAGTGGACACGGTGTTGGAGTTATGCTTGCGCAGGATGTTCCTTTAGCTTCTCGCTCGTGCTTCGCCTTCTCTTCTCGCTCTCTTTTGCGTGTAAGTTAGCCACCACATATGCTAGTCGCTTGCTGCAGCTCCACATATTTTTTTGCCTTATCCATTCCTATGAGCTTAAATAGTTTTGATCTCGTGGGTGTGAGATTGCTGAGTCCCTGTGGCTCACAGATACTACAACTCCAGATGCAGGTTCAGGTGTTTCTGCTCCAGTTGACGATTACGAGCTTCAGTGGGAGTTCGACGAGGACTCTCAGCGTTACTACGTATCTTTTCCGGATGATCAGTAGTGGTGCCTAGTTGGGGTTATCGATTCAGGACCTTGTCGCATGTTGGGGGTCTTTTCCATTTTGGCGCCGTAGTCGGGCCATGAGTGCTTGTTTGATGGATGTTATTTATATACTCTGATGTGACGTGGCGAGTGTAAGCCAACTATGTTATCTCCCCCTTTTATTATATATTACATGGGATGTTGTAATGATTGCCTGACTTGCGACATTGCTTTCAATGCGGTTATGCCTCTAAGTCGTGCCTCGACACGTGGGAGTTATAGCCGCATCGAGGGCGTTATACCCGAAGACTATAATATCCGACAGAGGCACTCAGTTCGTCTCAAGATTTTGGGAGCATTTACAACAGGCTCTGGGAACCCAACTAGCCTTCAGTACCGCATACCATCCACAGACTGATGGAAAACTGAACGCGTAAACCAAATTTTAGAAGACATGCTGAGAGCATGTGTCCTCACATATGGAACCAGTTGGGAAGAAAGCCTGCCATACGCCGAGTTTGCGTATAACAATAGCTACCAGGCCAGCCTACAAATGGCACCATTTGAGGCCTTATACGGACGAAGGTGTCGTACCCCGTTAAATTGGTCAGAGACCGGAGACAGCCGCATCTTCGGACCAGACATGCTCAGAGAAACCGAGGAAAAGGTCAAGCTAATCAGAGACCGACTTAAGACCGCTCAAAGTCGACAGAAGAGTTATTATGATCAGAAACATCGTAGGGTCAGCTTCGAACCCGGTGAGTTCGTATACCTGAGAGTATCCCCTATGAGAGGATTGCAACGATTCAAGATATAAGGGAAGTTAGCACCAAGATTCATTGGACCATTTTGCATAGTGGCACAAAGAGGCACTGTAGCCTACCAGCTAGACTTACCCGAAGACTTGTCCGACATTCACGACGTGTTCCACGTCTCTCAATTAAGGAAGTGCGTAAGCAACCCAGAGAAACAAGTATCCCATGAGAACATTGACATGCACCCAGACCTCACTTATCGAGAACGTCCCATAAGAATATTAGAGGAGTCTGAAAGGAGGACCCGACAAAAGACCATCAAGTTTTTCAAAGTCCAGTGGAGCAATCACACCGACAGTGAAGCAACTTGGGAAAGCGAGGATTTTCTTCGGACTGAGCATCCACACCTATTTAAGGATCAGCTGAAATCTCGGGGACGAGATTTTTCCTAAGGGGGTAGGTGTTGTGACACTCTAAAATTTTTATTTGGTTTTTATCAAAAACTTTGTGGTTTTTGAGGAGAGGCTATTTTAAAATTTTTCTTTTTCAGAAAAACCTTCCACTTAAAAACTTCCTTTGCTTTGGCAAGGATTTTATTTTTTTGCAAACCTCAGTGTTTGATCTTTTGAATCTTCTTCTCTGTTGGTTCTCTCTCAAATTTAATTTTTGAGTTTAAATTATTTTCTTTTAAAATGAAGCTCTATGAAAATTTGGGGATTTTCATATCTTGGAACCACCCTTGACTTTGCATTGTTCCCATGTGGTAAAACCCCTCCAAAACCTCCCCTACACCTTGTGATCAACCTAAGTCCTCTGTCCTAACTAATCCAAACAAGTTTTGGATTTTATTCTAATTATTTTTCCTCTCAAAACAAATCTGAAAATTATTTTGAGCCCAAATGATTTTCAAAGCAAGTACCATATTGCATTTGAGTTTTGACCTCAAACCAACTCTCCTGGATAGTCCTTTTTACCCACAACCCAGAACCATCTTGATCCACTCCTCCTCTTTTCAAAATTTTCAAAATTTAGTCTCTGCAAGTTTGGACCAGATTTGCCAAATTTGATGAAATTCATATCTACACTGCTCCAAAAATTCCACCAAAAATCATGCAGCCTACTTGAGCAATGAGAAGCCACTCCACCAAGTTTCAGCTCAAGGAAAAATCCCTAGATGCCAATTTCATTCTGTCGAACACCTTGCGGGCACTGTTACTGTTCAAAATTCAGAAAAAATTCAGTCTTCAGTGTCGTTTGCGTTCGTCAGTTCCCCTCACGCGTAGACAGTGCACTTGGCACATTCCTCGCAGCCTCTCCCTCCTGTCCGGAGCTTCACACGCGTGCGTGGAGCCTTCCTGGCGTCGATAGCAGCGAGCCTCACCGGCGTTGGGAGCTTCTGCGGCGTCGGGACCTCCCGTGGCGGCTGACAGGGGACAAGAACGGCGGCTCAATGCCGTTCCGCGCCGCCCATCGCTCCCTGGCTCTCCGCGTGGCCTCATGCACGCCAGCGCACCCCCGCTGCACCGTCGCCGTGGCCCGACAGCACTAGACGCGCTCTCTGCCGCCAACGGACCGGCGCCGTCCCGTTCCGACCAAAGCCTGCCCTAAGCTTCTAATCCAAGTCCGGTTAGCGTCTAAACGGACCCAGTAAACTCCCACGATGGCGCTCGACTCCCTAATCACCCCCGATCGAGCACTGCGCCACCGTAACCATCGCCGGAAATCCCCGTTCACGGCCACCGCCTCGGACCGCCTATAAAAAGGGCCCCCGAGCTCACCCTCGTGCACGCCTCATCCCCACACCTCACCAACGCCACGCCAGGCCACTAGGGGGACCCCGAGGAGGTCTTCCCCCTCAACTCCGGCCGCCCCGATCCGCCTCGGCCGCCACCTCGATTCGCTCCGGTGAGGCCACCTCCGGCGCCCAAACCCCGTCCATTACCCTCTCTAGCTACCAGGAGCCTAACCCCTCGTCAATTTGATCTTTGCAGCCCTCTTCGACGAGTCCCTCGACCACCCGAGCCGCCGTCCGCCGGAGCAAAGCTCGCCGTCGACGTGGTACTCGCCGGCGACCACCACCACCACCAATCGATGCGGAAGGGTTCCCTGAGCACGGAGGTACCCTCCGATCCCCCTGCCTCGCCGTGGATCGCCGCCGGCGACCACCGCGGCTCTCGGGCACCGGCGAGATCTGCCGCCCCGTTCATATTTTCAAACCTGACAAGCGGGACCCGCTGTCAGCCTCTCTGTTCTTCCTAAACGAAGCGTTTTCTGAAAACGTCTTCTGCCAAATGCGCTTTCCCTCTGGGCTGGCGTAGTCGCTACCGAAGCGCTTTCTGTTTTTATAATCTAGCCCCTAGAAAACTTCTGTTTCATTACAGATGAGTCCCTGGACAAAAACCTTTATAACTTTTAAACAGAAAGGTATTTTTGGTTGATTCTTTTTCTGTTCTCTTTCAAATTTTGTCTAGTTTTTTATCAGATTTATTTGAAAAATATTTGGTATACTTGCTGTGCACTCCTTGGTATTTACGATAGCGCATATACTTTCTTTATACCGTAGATACCGAAGGAGGTGACGGAGCCGCGAACTTCACCGAGCTAGGCTCCGACTACTCTGAACCAGGCAAGCATGTTTGAACTTTTGATATGATGAGTGTCTTGGCATGTTTTGCATTTAGTTAGTTTCATGGCATGTTGATAAGCATACCGATGAACGTTATTTTATGCGATAATGAGGTAAGTGAGTTCGATGATCCATAAGTGGATGGATGTGAGTATGAATAGCCATGTGTTGGCATGAGGATGGGTGAGATGGCAGTGTTGTAGCACGCCAGTCTCATGCCGGACTATGTGACTTCAGTGTCAAACCGTGTCGGTCCAGTTCCTCTCATTTTTTTCCCTGTACTACCACATGTTTTCTGCAAGGAATATGGTTTAGTAAGTTGCAAACCGCTTTTCTGGCACACACCAAAAGGAGAGGCCGTGATGATGGTTCCATGGCCCTGGATTAAAGCCAGTCATCCAGTCAGGGGGCATGGGTGTTTCCGGTTGGGACCGAGAGGGGGGCACCCCTTAGAGCGCGCGTATATAAATTTGATCCCATGCTATTCGAGATTGTGATCTCCCCGTCTCAAAAGTTTTTCTTGGACGATGTCTAGGGTGATTCCTAGCATCGAGAGGTAGGATGGGTGTGTACTGGTTAGCAGTGTTTTCTTCCAAAATACCGTAAACGGAACTAGTCCTTCGTGACTACGAAAATCCGTTAGCTGTGGGAATAATTTTGTACAAACTCTGCAGAGTCATATATCCCCTCCAAATCCTCTATACCATGTCCAAATTCGTATTATCTTGTCCTAACAATGACAGTGTTGATGACAGAGACTCCGGTGTTTCGCATGAGTGCTAATTCCGGTTAAATGATATTCCTGTGGATGGACTAACCCATTTATTCTTATGAATTAAAAGTTTATTATGATTATTATTTACCTGTCCATAAAAGCCCTTTCTGTGATGTCGCCCCGACGTCCGACTGTGGCATTTCTTTTCAAGCCCTTTCTGTGATGTCGCCCCGACGTCCGACTGTGGCATTTCTTTTCAAGCCCTTTCTGTGATGTCGCCCCGATGTCCGACTGTGGCATCTCTTTTCAAGCCCTTTCTGTGATGTCGCCCCGACGTCCGACTGTGGCATTTCTTTTAAAGCCCTTTCTGTGATGTCGTCCCGACGTCCGACTGTGGCATTTCTTTTAAAGCCCTTTCTGTGACGTCGCCCCGACGTCCGACTGAGGTATTTCTTTTTTTAAGCCCTTTATGTAGTGTCGCTAAGACGCCCGACTGTGGCATATTTTTCCTTATATTTATTTGTTCACCTTTCAAGGCGTCGCTTCAGACACCCGATCGGTATTTATTTATGTTCTGTTGGGATTTCAGGCGGACTACCACCGTTTCCCTTTTACTTACCTTGTTAAGTTAATTTTTGACTGTACATTGGTGAATTTATTCATGACGCATCCATGCATGCATTTGTTATATCTTACGTCTGAACTGTCTTGCGAGTACTTTCAAAGTACTCACTGGCTTGTTGATTTGGCCAGATGCTGACGAAGGAGATCTCTTGGATGAAGAGTTTGATAGCGAGTCTGACACTTAGAGGAGTCCCAGTCAGTCTCGTGCGACCCTGGATTTGGTCACTGTTTTATATCCGCTTCCGCTACCAAATAAATTCATCGAGCCTCACCTCGACGCTCGATGAGATGATAGACTTAGAGTCTTGTATTTCTCTCCCCGCTGTGTTTTTCCACCACCGCCATATCCTTGAGTCAGTAGTATGTCTCCACACCACTGTGTCATGTCCGCCATTATGTATAATTATTGGCGTGCTTGTAATAATTTGGTTGAGCAACCGCAGTTCGACCCTGTAATATATTTTATGCTACTGGCTTATTGTATCAAGAAATTGCCTACCAGTGAGGAGGATTTCTCTCATACTGGACTCAAAAGATTGGTTTCTCAATAAATATTTTTATTGGAAAACCGGTCGTGACATAATGTGGAAACAATTTATAGTATTCGAGTTTCTTATGATACTCCCACTATTCCGAATGAGAAGAATTTTACTTATGTGGAGAGTAATACAAGTTCTATGCTTGTATATCATGAAAAGAATGCTTTATGTGATGGTTATATTGTTCTATTCATTAATGATGCTACTAAGATTTATTATGAGGGAGGAATATATGCTTGTAGGAGTTGTAATAATATCAAGTTTCCTCTCTATGTGTTGAAAATCTTGAAGTTATCCTTGTTTTACCTTCCTATGCAAGTTGATTCTTGTTCCCACAAGTTGTTTGCTCACAAAATCCCTATGCATAGGAAGTAGGTTAGACTTAAATGTGCTAGTCATATTCTTCATGATGCTCTCTTTATATTTCAATTCTTATGTTTTATGTAAGCATCATTGAAATCATCATGCCTAGCTAGGGGCGTTAAACGATAGCGCTTGTTGGGAGGCAACCTGTCGGTGTACAAAAGTAGGGGCTCTCCTTTTGACCCCTTTACTTGTGCACGGGCAGTCATAGCCACGCCCCATGACCACACTTAGCAGGGCATAGGAGGGAAGCCGGAGAGAAGCCGAAGCACAAGACAACCAAGGCGGCACGAAGACCAGAAGCGCAGGAGAGCAAGAGGGCGAGGTGGACTCCCTCGGCAAGATCCTTGCCTCCGCAGCCCCGGCAAGGGCCTTGCCGGGGCAACTTGCCCAACACCAGCAGAGCGAGCCACCCTTGAGCCCACATGCTCCAACCCAATCAACTACATTGGAGCCAAGGCTCAGGAGGCGCCTCTGTGGTGGCACGCAAATCTTCGTCAAGATCATAAACATATGAGTTTAGATGAGGACCAGAAGACGGCGACCCCCGACAGGATCCAAGCTGAGGAAATCCACAACACCCCCGGCAAGACTCTTGTTGGGGATGACAGCAACGCCATGACGATAACCATACCGGGCCCCCGGGAAGACCCTTGCCGAGGGCATCAGCAGGGCCACTGCCAGGCCGGCGCCAGCCAAGACTCCACCGCCGTCCCCATGTAGCTGCCAGCTCAACTAATTCAGCAGGCGCCTGCCTGGCGATGTGCGGCCTCTACACCAACCCAGCAAGCTCCTGCGTGGTGGCATGCAAGTCTTCCTGAAGGCTCCACCACCGCGCCAGCCCAGCAGCCAGCCAACACGGTGCCACAACGCCCCGTCAGCTCGGACGCGTGTCAAGGCCAAGCGAGGCGGAGACAGCTGGGACGTGCTTCCCTAGCGTCCCCGATAAAGCAAAGGGGGCACGTTGGCAGCGCATTAAAAGCGTTTGTCTGACGGTCCCAGAGGATAGGCTCATCGACTGTAGACCTTTCCACCTCCTGTGTGCCACTGTGGTGACCCCTTTTGCCTATAAAAGGAGGCCCGAGGCGACCAGGAGGGGGATTCGACTCTTTTGGGCAAGTTGCACCCGGTAGCTAGCTCAAGAACACAACAACACACTCAAATACACCCAGCAAAGCAGGATTAGGGTATTACACATCTTCGCGGACCGAACCTGGGTAAACGATCTGTGTGCTCCCTGTCAGACCCGCTCTTCTCACAACCCCGCGCCCGCCTACCGTAGAAGGGATCCCAATGACCCCATAGGTGTTGTTCCCACCGACATCTCTGGCACGTCAGGTAGGGGGCGCAGCTGTGAAAATCTGGTCTGGTCGGGGCAACGGCTTCGTCATGGCTATCGTTCCAAGGAAGAAGACGACCGAGCTTGGCGGCGCCATCTGCGGATGCGGTGGATGCCCGTGCAACGACAAAAAAGCTAAGTCGTACGAAACTTTAAGCAATCTCTTTTTATATATATGGTTACTATCCTCGAAGGTCCTGCCCTGTGTATGGAAAACCTGCATGCAAAGGGGTCATTCCGCAATTGGCAATGCCCTTGTTCTGTTTCGAGTCCGCTCAATAGCTCAAGCGGCCGCGTTGAGAGTGGCAGGGTAGCCTTCCACAATTGGCAACACTCTTGATTCTGACTCGAGTCAAGCTCGACAGTTTGAGCGGCCGCGTTGAGAGCGATGAGGTGGTTCGCTCGGCAGCAAGCACACCCGGCAGGCCATTGGGATCCGTCCCCAAGGTGCCTCCCTGGGTTACGCGCCGACAAGCCTACCCGATTAACATATGGTGGACATACAGAGGAAGATCAGATAGGAAAGTAACATGCATTGTATCAAAAGTACTGCAGAGTTATATTACATCAATTGTTGCTACGGTTCTAACTAAAGATATAAATTGTCTTGGCCATGAACCCGCAGCGGCAATGAGAAACAGGGTGCCTAATCCCGGCGCTGGCCCTCCACCCTCTCGATTCCGCTGATGAGGCTGATGATGGGCTTGATACGCTCCTTGAGCATTGCGAGGTCTGCATCCTCCGGCAAGCTCTCCAACACAGCGTCGAAGTCGCGGTTGGCATTCCAGTGCACCACCTTGGTTAGAACCTTGGTCATGGCACCCCGGCAAAGCCTCCGGGACTCATCGGCCAGGGAGGCGGCCCGGTTGGAATGGAGCTGCTCTAGGGCCCCGAGGACGCCCTCGAAGAAGATGCTCAGCTTGGCGTTGGGACCCGCATTGCGCTCCGGGGTATACCTCACATTTGGCATTGCCATGGTAGGCAGCTGCGTTGTGATCCTGCCGGCGACGCCTTCGAGGCGCCCGATCCAGCGGTTCTTGCCTTCCATAAAATCCTAGTGATTGGCGGCTTCATTCTTCCGCAGCTGCTTCTTGGTCTCCAGGTCCTTGGCCAGGGCCTCCTCCCGGGCCTTGCCCTCTGACAACATCCCCTTGAGACCCTCCAGCTTCAGCTTGAGGTCTTTGATGGAATTGTTGGCTTCAGAGAGCTGCCCGGCCTTGTCAAGGACTGCGCCCTGCGCCTCATCCAGGGTATCGTTGAGCGTGTCCTTCTCCTTGGACAGCTTCATGACCTGATCCTTCAGCTCGTCCCGCTCCACCTCCAGCTCCCTCACCTTGTTGGCGTGAACCAGAGCTTGGGAATCGAGCGCCTCCTTGTGCCTCTGCTCCAGCTCCTGGGTCCGCTGCACGACAAGCTTTTCCACCTCCTCGTCCTTGATGCGGACTGTTGCAGCCAACTTCTCCTCACGCGTGGCAAGATCCTCCTCCTGGGAGTTCAGCGCGGCCTGATGCTGGACTCGATCGGCCTCGGCTATGGTGGCCAAGTTCTTCGCTGTCTCCTGGGCCTTCTCGATGTCGGCCCGCTCCATGGTGAGCTCCACCTCACGCCTGGCCAGCTCTCCCTCGGTGGCCTTCAGCTCCTCATAGGCTTGGCGGTACCAAGTCTGCGCCTCGGCAACACGTCCCTTGAGGTCCGCCTCCGCCTTGTCCACCGTTGTCATCCTGGACTTGACCTTGTACAGGCGGGCATGGTGTAGCACCTGGAGCTTCCGAAAGCTGGCGCCCATGGCCTGGAGAAGCCGCTCCTCCTAAGAACTATCACCACCGGTGCTTGGCTCGTCGACGAGCTCGAGCTCGGCGGCGGCAAGCACCTCCTCGTCGAACACCTCTCCCTCGATGGGCGCCCTAGAGCTGGACGCCCCTGGAAGGTGGACGAAAAGGTCGTCGCTCACCCTCAGATACCTGCTGGAGCCAGAGGCAGCGGAGGAGGAAGGCTGGTCATCAGCCACCTCCTCCTCGGCAACGGGCTTGCCGGCCACCTTGGCAGTAGCCTTGGCGGGCTCCCTGGCAGGCCCCTTGGCGGCGTCCTCGGCAGCACCCTTGGCGACGTCCTCAATGACGGTGTCTATGTCCTCCTGGTCCGCCGATGGAGGATATGGATGTCGAGAAAGGGATGAAGCGAAGCCGAGACCAAGATTCAGAAAGAACAGAAAAAGAAAAGGGATAGAAGGCAAATGGCTTACCCATGCCAGGCAGGGAAGATGAGGCCCCCTCCCCGCCAACATCCGGCGCCGGGGTGTGGCCACCGGTGCCCAAGCTTGCCTCCTCCTCCTCCGTGTGCATGGGCTCGGTGCTTGGCGCCCTTGCCGGGGACGCCCCTCGGGCGGCGTGGTTGACGGAGGCGGCGTGTTGGGGGTAGCCCTTAGTGGCTTCTCCTGTTGCTGTCCTCCTTCTACGATCATGGCAAGGTCAGCACCAAGGATCATGCCCTTGGCACACGTCGACGAGGGGCGAGTGGCGAACTTACGCTGGGGGCTGCTCCGGGGGCTGCTATCCGGGCTGCTCACCACCACCACTAGCGCCTTAGAGGTGCCCGCCGGTGGCTGGCCACCCGCCGAAGACCTGGCCCTCTTCACCCTCTGGGCCAGCGTCTCCGCATCCCTGCCGAGATGAAAACAAGTCAAGATAAGAAGCATAGTTAGAGGAGCCGGAGATGACGAAAGGAAACGACACTTACTCGTCCTCCACCTCCTGTTCTACTGCCTTCCTCTTCCTCCTTGGGCTGAGAGACCCGAGGTCAAAGAAGACCTCCGTGTCGTTGCCCGCGAGAGGAGGGGAAGCGGGTGGAGGAGGGAAAGCAGGTGGAGTTAGGGAACACTTGGACGAAGAAGAGGCAGATGCTTTCTTCTTTGCCACCGCGGCCTTCACCAACTTCTTCGCCACCGCGGCCCTCATTTGGCGCATGAACGTCTCCTAGGAATGTCGGGGTTGCGTGGCCCTGCTGGGCAGAACCGGCTCGCCGGAGCTGGCGCGCCGCAGGACTCGCCCTTTCCCCGCGGCTGGGGGCTCGACAGCTTTAGCTTCCTCCTCGGACGACTCGTTGTCGTTGTCCTCGACAAGAGGGGCCCTGGTGTGGGCGCTGCTGGCCTCCCCAGCGGACTACGCCCACTGGGAGAGTTCCTTCTCCTCTGCGGCCACCACGACCTTGTCCTCCATGCCGCCGGTGCTGCCGGCCTTCTTGGCGAGCTCCACCTCCGCCGCCCTGGCGGCGATGTAGTCCAGCTCCGCCTAGGTGGTGTCCCGGACGAGCCGTGGCTTGTCGTGAACGTACTTCTCCTCTAGACTGTCGAAGGACTCCTGCACCTGCTCCTCCGATAGCTCGGCCCAATTTAGGACGGGGCCGTGCACGTTGCAGTCTGGCATCATGGCGATGATGTCGTTCCGGCACGAGTTATTGCTCAGCGGGACCCCCCCCCCGCCGGCAACCCAAACAAGGGCCCCTTGGCGACCTTGCCGGCCTTTGTGGCCTTGCCAGCCCTCTCGGCCTTGCCGTCGGGGCCCACGTCAAGCTGGAAGAGCCGCTGGCAGAAGTGAGCGTGCGCCAGCACCGTGAAGTTGTGGTCGAGGCCGGGGCGAAGCCTCATGATATCGACCGCATTCGTGAAGAGCCAGGCCGGCCTCCCCTTGTTATGAAGCGGAGCGATTTGGCGACGGATGAAATCTGCCCCGATCATCTCAAGGGTGAGCCCGGCCTCTGTGAGGCGAAGAATCCGGGTGATGGCGATCTTGAGCTTGTCATCCTGGGCGTCGACGTTGCCCTAGTCGGGCCTGCAAACCGGCGGCACCTGGCGAACCTGGCAGAACTCCTATGGGTCGTCCTCCTCGATCCAGCACCACCGGCCCCGCCATTCTTCCCACCTCTCCTTCTAGGCGCCCTCTGGGTACGTCCCTTTGGACCTCGGGATCCAGGCGACGCAACCAGAGATGGCGCCTCCCCTAGATGCGAGGGTAAAAGTAATGGCGGAAGAGCGCCGTGTTGGGGACGACTTCGGCGAAGCCCTCACAGAGCTGGGCAAAAAGAGCCATGCACGACACAACATTTGGAGTAAAATCCAGAAGGTGGAAGCCAAATGTGTGCATGACATCATTGAAGAAATCGGAGAAAGGGGGGTAGAGGCCGCAAGAGAAGTAGTCGATGAAAAACGGGTACCGATTCAGGGCGGCCTCGACGCAGTTGGCGGGGACGACGCGCGTGGCTGGATGCCCCGTCATCTCCCCCCCGTCTTGCGCCCCCACAGGGGCTTGAAGCTGTCCTGGAGCTCGAACACGTCGACCGTCGAGGGGAAGTAGGCGAGCTGCGTCTGCCGCGCCGCCAACTCACTCTCCGGTGGCTCCGTCGCTCCGGCGTCCTTGGCCATCCCTTTGCCCTTGTTGGTTTTGGGGGCCATGTTGACTGCAAGAGGCGAGGGGCGGAGGACAGCAAAGACGCAACAGCGACAAGAAGGGGCAGAAGCTTGAGAAGGAAGGAGAAAGGGACGACAGTTCCGAGATTGGAAAAGGCGCAGGGGGGTAAAGTGAGCAGCGCGTCCGTGGTTATTCCTCTTTTTATGGGGAAGGCGCGGGCCGCCTTCTCTCCCATTAACCACGATGTGACGCATGCGTGCGAGAACCTCCCCACGGATAAACCCCACGTCAGGCACGACCCTCCACGTCGCGCGTTCAACGCGGGTCGTGGGGAAGTGCAGCGGACGAGAAGTTACTGCAGTAAAATCCGCCCCACCTGCCCGCGCACCGTTCTGGGCCTAGCCCAACAACGCGGCGCGCTTATGTGTGGCCCAGGCCCGGGGGCTCCTGTCGGTGTACAAAAATAGGGACTCTCCTTTTGATCCATTTACTTGTGCAAGGGCAGTTAGAGCCACGCGTCGCGGCCACACTTAGCAGGGCAGAGGAGGGAAGCCGGAGAGAAGCCAAAGCATAAGACAACCAAGGCGACGCCAAGACTAGAAGTGGAGGAGAGCAACAGGGTGAGGTGGACTCCCTCGGCAAGATCCTTGCCGAGGCAGCCTCTGCAGCCCTGGCAAGGGCCTTGCCGGGGCAACTTGCCCAACACTAGCAGAGCGAGCCACCCTTGAGCCCACAGGCTCCAACCCAATCAACTGGAGCCAAGGCTCAGGAGGCGCCTTTGTGGTGGCATGCAAACCTTCGTCAAGATCATAAACATATGAGTTCAGATGAGAACCAAAAGACGGCGACCCTCGGCAGGATCGTAGCCGAGGAAATCCACAAGACCCCCAACAAGACTCTTGCCGGGGATGACAGCAACGCCATGGCGAGACCCTTGCCGGCCCTTGGCTAGACCCTTGCCGAGGGCATCAGCAGGGCCACTGCTAGGCCTGCGCCAGCCAAGACTCCACCGCCGTTCGCATGCAGCCGCCAGCTCAACCAGTTGAGCAGGCGCCTGTGTGGCGACATGCGGCCTCTACACCAACCCATCAAGCTCCTGCATGGTGGCATGCAAGTATTCCTGATGGCTCCACCACTGCGCCAGCCCAGCATCCAGCCAATGTGGCGCCATGATGCCCCGTCAGCTCGGATGCGTGTCAAGGCCAGGCGAGGCGGCGACAGCTGGGACGTGCTTCCCTGGTGTCCCCGATAAAGCAAGGGGGGCACGTCGGCAACACATTAAATGCGTTTGTCCGACGGTCCCAGAGGATAGGCTCATCGACTATAGACCTTTCCACCTCCCGTGTGCCACTGTGGCGACCCCTTTTTGCCTATAAAAGGAGGCCCGAGGCGACCAGGAGGGGGATTCGGCTCTTTTGGGCAAGTTGCACCCGGTAGCTAGCTCAAGAACACAACAACACACTCAAATACATCCACCAAAGCAGGACTAGGGTATTACGCATCTTCACGGCCCGAAATTGGGTAAACGATCCGTGTGCTCCCTGTCAGACCCGCTCTTCTCACAACCCCGCGCCCGCCTACCGTAGAAGGGATCCTAGTGACCCCATAGGTGTCGTTCCCACCGACACAACCCAATTTTTATTTTTGTTCCTATTTAATAATGAATAATTTATATAGTCTCTGTTATGATTGAGTTTTTATGTTTTAGTTAGTGTTTGTGCCGAGTAGAACCTTTGGGAAGACTTGGAGAAAGTCTTTGCGATCTTGCTGTAAAAAACAGAAACTTTAGCGCTCACGAGATTTGCTGCTATGTTTTACTGGAGAATGATATTTAGTTTATTCTTTTTTCAGAGGATTAATAGATAAATTCCTCACGTCCAGAAATTTATTTTATAATTTTTGGGGTTCGAGAAGTATACGTTTTATCCATATTACTACAGACTGTTCTGTTTTTGATAGATTCTGTTTTCTATGTGTTGTTTGCTTATTTTGATGAATCTATGAGTAGTATCGGAGGGTATGAACCATAGATGAGTTTGAATACAGTAGATATTACACCAATATGAATTTACAATGAGTTCAGAACAGTACCTAAGTGGTGATTTATTTTCTTATACTAACGAAGCTTACGAGTTTTCTGTTAAGTTCTGTGTTATGAAGTTTTCAAGTTTTGCGTAAATATTCCATGGACTATGGAATAAGGAGTGGAAAGGGCCTAAGCTTGGGGATGCCCAAGGCACCCCAAGGTAATATTCAAGGACAACCAAGGGCCTAAGCTTGGGGATGCCCCAGAAGGCATCCCCTCTTTTGTCTTCGTTCATCGGTAACTTTACTTGGAGCTTTATTTTTATTCACCACATGATATGTGTTTTGCTTGGAGCATCATTTTATTTTATTTTATTTTGCTTGCTGTTTGAATAAAATACCAAGATCTGAAATTATTAAATGTTAGAGAGTCTTCACATAGTTGCATAATTATTCGACTGCTCATTGATCTTCACTTATATCTTTTGGAGTAGTTTGTCATTTGCTCTAGTGCTTCACTTATATCTTTTTAGAGCACGATGGTAGTTTTATTTCGAAGAAATAGATGAACTCTCTTGCTTCACTTATATCATTTTGAGAGTCCTAAACATCATGGTAATTCACTTTGGTTATGAATTTAGTCCTAATATGATGGGCATCCAAGAGGGATATAATAAAAACTTTCATATAAAGTGAATTGAATACTATGAGAAGTTTGATACTTGATAATTGTTTTGAGATATAAAGGTGGTAATATTAGAGTTGTGCTAGTTGAGTAATTGTGAAATTGAGAAATACTTGTGTTGAGGTTGGCAAGTCCCGTAGCATGCACGTATGGTAAACATTGTGTGACAAATTTGAAGCATGGGGTGTTCTTTGATTGCTTTCCTTATGAGTGGCGGTCGGGGATGAGCGATGGTCTTTTCCTAACAATCTATCCCTCTAGGGGCATGCGTAGTAGTACTTTGCTTTGAGGGCTGATAAACTTTTGCAATAAGTATATGAGTTCTTCATGACTAATGTGAGTCCATGGATATTACACACTCTCACCCTTCCATCATTGCTAGCCTCTTCGGTACCATGCATTGCCCTCTCTCGCCTTGAGAGTTGGCGCAAACTTCGTCGGTGCATCCAAACCCCGTGATACGATACGCTCTATCACACATAAACCTCCTTATATCTTCCTCAAAACAGCCACCATACCTACCTATTATGGCATTTCCATAGCCATTTCGAGATATATTGCCATGCAACTTTCCATCGTTCCGTTTATTATGACACGCATCATCATTGTCATATTGCCTTGCATGATCATGTAGTTGACATCGTATTTGTGGTAAAGCCACCATGCTATTTTTTCATACATGTCACTCTTGATTCATGGCATATCCCGGTACACCACCGGAGGCATTCACATAGGGTCATATTTTGTTCTAAGTATCGAGTTGTAATTCTTGAGTTGTAAGTAAATAAAAGTGTGATGATCATCATTATTAGAGCATTGTCCCATGTGAGGAAAGGATGATGGAGACTATGATTCCCCCACAAGTCGGGATGAGACTCCGGACGGAAGGAAAAAAAGAGAAGAAAAAGAGGCCAAAAAAGGAAAAAAAGAGAGAAGGCCCAAATAAAAAAATGAGAGAAAAAGAGAGAAGGGACAATGTTACTATCCTTTTTCCACACTTGAGCTTCAAAGTAGCACCATGATCTTCACGATAGAGAGTCTCTTATGTTGTAACTTTCATATACTAGTGGGAATTTTTCATTATAGAACTTGGCTTGTATATTCCAATGATGGGCTTCCTCAAATGCCCTAGGTCTTCGTGAGCAAGCAAGTTAGATGCACACCCACTTAGTTTCTTTGATGAGATTTCATATATTTATAGCTCTAGTGCATCCGTTGCATGGCAATCCCTACTCCTTGCATTGACATCAATCGGTGGGCATCTCCATAGCCCGTTGATTAGCCGCGTCAATGTAAGACTTTCTTCTTTTTTGTCTTCTCACATAACCCCTATCATCATACTCTATTCCACCCATAGTACTATGTCCATGGCTTGCGCTCATGTATTGCATAAGGGTTGAAAATGCTGAAGCGCATTAAAAAGTATGAATCAATTGCTCGGCTTGTCATCGAGGTTGCGCACGATGGGAGCATTTTGTGTGACGAAAATGAAGCATGGCCAAACTATATGATTTTGTAGGGATGAGCTTTCTTTGGCTATGTTATTTTGATAATGCATAATTGCTTGGTTAGTATGCTTGAAGTATTATTATTTTTATGTCAATATTAAAATTTTGTCTTGAATCTGATGGATCTGAATATTCTTGCCACAATAAAGAAAATTACATTGATAATTATGTTAGGTAGCATTCCACATCAAAAATTCTATTTTATCATTTACCTACTCGAGGACGAGCAGGAATTAAGCTTGGGGATGCTTGATACATCTCCAACGTATCTATAATTTTTTATTGTTCCATGATATTATATTATCCATCTAGGATGTTTTATATGCATTTATATGCTATTTTATATGATTTTTGGGACTAACCTATTAACCTAGAGCCTAGTGCCAGTTTCTATTTTTTCCTTGTTTTTGAGTATCACAGAAAAGGAAAACTAAACAGAGTCCAATTGACCTGAAACTTGACGGAGCTAATTTTTGGACCAGAAGAAGGCCATGGAGTAAAAGAGTTGGGCCAGAATAGTCTCAGGCTGCCCACGAGGGTGGGGGGCGCGCCCACCCCCCTGGGCGCGCCTCCCTGCCTCGTGGACAGCCCGGAGACCCCCCTGACTTGTTCTCGATGCCAAAACGCACTACAAAAAAATACACTTCCGTGATGATACGTGTTTGTCACAGTAGGTCGCGTTTTCTGTCATGCATGTACATCCATGACAAATTTATGACAGAATCAAGATAGTCATACCTGTGCTGTCGTAGAAGTGTTCCATGACATTGCCAAAATTATCATCACGGAAGTGTCCACTTCCATGACGATAAATCGTGCGTCACAGAAGTGCTTTCGTCAAGGGTGACCGACACGTGGCATCCACCGTAACGGAACGCCATTATGCTATCAGGTCGGATTTTGGATCCGATAACCCATTTCAGCCACGACCAATGCCGATTTTCCACGTGTAAAATTCTCATTGGCTGACGGACCCACGCGTCAGCTCTGCGTTGGCACAGGTGTCACTCATCCAACGGTCGAGATGTGCCTATGATATGTTGACACGTGGACCAGCCCAAAAGTGGCCCACAAAGTTTAATGGGCTGGCCCAACCGAAGGCCCATAAGATTTAGCGGATCATAATGGGCCGATGTAGCTAAAGGCCCACAAAATTTAGCGGACCATAATGGGCCGGCCCAGCTAAAGGCCCACATGATTTTGCAGACCATAATGGGTCAGCCCAGCTAAAGGCCCAACATTCTCTGTCAAATCGGCCCGTCAACGGCCAGTCCTAAACTTGTCATCAACGCGGCCCATGGTCACTTCTGGCCCATTAACAGCCCCGTAAGTAATTGGGCCGAATTACAACCCGGTGTATTTTCGGCCTGTTAAAGGTCCGGCTTCATTTGGGCCCATTTACAGGCCATCAAAACTTTCGGCCCATAAACGACCGAGAAGGATTTGGGTCATATTCGGCCATGTCTGACATTCGGCCTGTTAGAGGCCCACTATAGCTTTGGGCCACTTTCGGTCTGTTGTCATTTTCGGTCCGTTAACGCCGAACGTAAACCATGGGCCATATGTGGCCCAACGTCATATCGGGCCCATTAACGGCCCATATAAAAATGACGATAATCTAGCCCGATCGAAGTTCCGGCCTGTTAAAGGCCCGTGTATTAGGTCGGCGCATTTACGGCCCGTCCGAATTTCGGCCTGTCAAAGATCCGCATCGTAAATGGGCCACCATTTCGGCCTGCTAAGTCCAGTGGGTTATTTTGCACAATCAGGGCCCAATCTCACATTTGATCTATTAAAGGCCCATGTTTTTATGGGCTCGAGATATTTACACCTGTAAACGTCCTATTTTTATTGAGGGCCCAAATTATGTTTAGGACTGTTAAAGGCCCACTATGGGCACAGGCCTACCAGAAAAATATGAAAGCTTATGCTGATTTAGGCCCAGATATTTTTAGTGGGCTACATGCCAATTTCGGCCCGTAATCGTTTTTAGCCCAATTGGAATGGGCCCGACGAATGTTGGCATGTTGGGCTCCTATGAAGCTTTCGCCGAATACAGTACTAAGATAAACCTACACTATACAAAAATAGCGTCGTAATTACTGCAGCCTGAGGCAGCATCATAAATGTTGTATCACAACAAAATAAATTCCAACCATACAACAAAAGGCCTGTTGGCATAAAGTTTACAGTCCTTCCAGATAAAAGCACCATCAGATGTATAGAAGCACAGATCATTTGACCTGAGTGCTAATGTTTCAGGCTGTAGAATCTGATGGAGCAGCACAATCTCCACCTTTTTTCCGTCATTGCTCTTGAACAACGAAGCGAATGTCTAATAGTATGGTTTCAAAACCATTCATATCTTGACGACATTTCTCAACCACTATTCTTGTTTCCGAAACAACGTCCATTAGGGATTGGACTTGTGTCTGGAGCACAGATATATCACTGTGTCTAGCAGGAAGATTTTGTTCTGTAGGCGATTTGGACGAGGTTACCTTGACAGCCAACCCAGAATTACGCAGGAAGGTGCTTTTTGCACTGTTAGTGGAGAGATACTGACGCACTGCAGCAAGAGGTGACATTGTGCCTGTAGTAGCCTCGTCACCTTCAGGTGGTTGTGGCTATTCAATCATTTGTTCCATAGCTTCCTGAAAGTTTGAACTTGTAGATTAGTGTACCAAATAAGTTACTAATGAGACAAAAACAAACAAAGTAGGTTAAATGTTTATACATAACTTATTTTGGTGAACTATTGTAATACATTAGCATGTGTTGTAGTGCCAACTACATAATAAAATCACTTTCAGAACATATGTCCATGTAGCATGCCTACTGTAAAGTCTATTTCTTCACATTCGTTGACATCTAAGGATAAAGAGACATGGTTTAAAGTAGGATGAACATAGTATGACATCATTCATATCATGGGCAAACAGATATAAACAAACATGCTATTTTATCATTGTGTGCGCACGTGAACATAACAACTAGATTACAGATCAAGACCAAAAGAATATCCTTCATCTCTTTTAAACCATGTAAGGTGAAATGATACGTTAAGACAACTGTGAATAAAAGTGAACAGAGTAACCGACATTGGCTGCAAACCAAGTAGTTAAATGAACACATCACAGTACCAATCAGTTCAAGGTAGGAGGAGTAAGGACTTACAACAGCGGCTTGAACTGGTGTGCTCATGCCCTTCATCTTGCTGGTGTGGCAATCCTTGAAGATTTGCACTGCATTCGGTTCAGGTTCTTTTTGGTCCGCACGGGCTTTCCTCTGTATTTGGAACAAGTCAATATAGATATGATAATATGGCACAAAAAAAGAAGGAAGTAGCAGCTATTTACAAGAGCCTCGCAGTGTGCAATATAGCTACGAGATCCTGTTGTCTGTTGGAATTTCACTTTAGAACGGTTGGTTTTGTTCTTCAAACAGTTAGCCTAGAAGAAGATACACTTGTAAGGCACATACATAAATACAAGTTCAATATGTGGTCTGATCAAATACATATAGCCTACCTGATACTTTGGATCAAACCAGTGTTTAATGAGGGCTGTCCAGTCTTCATCTGCAATATATTCCACTGGAGATGTTTGGGCGATTTCATTGTTAGCCTTGCCTTCAAAGTGAGATTTTCTAAGGTGGTACCGATACTGTCACGGAGCAGACTGAAAAACATGAGTGCATTCTTGTTTAGTTGCATCATCTTTCGGATCCAACTTGAACCTCATCTGTTGAAAAAAGAATGTGAGTCTTATTAGGAGGAAGCTAGAAAGTATGGGATAGAGCAAGACAATATTACTAATTGCGATGAATAACATTACTTACGGATAAATGGTCAAGGAAGGTGTTAAACTGGGTATTGTCTTTCTCATTCCTGTACTGGATCCACGTTGGGAGGATACGTGCATGACACCTAACAGCAACGGCTGCCTCTGATACTAACTTGGCTGACTCTGTAGCATCACGTGGCCTTTTTAAACCTGCCCCAAAATGGATCTCCATTCTTCCTCCTTTAGATTTTGTTAATCTGTCAAGCATTATCCCTGATGTCTATTTCCGCTTGCGCCGTGGTGCTAGTTCAACAATGAATATGGAAAGTGTTAGTGTACATCAAACTGTGAGAGTACATATAAAGGAGCATGCAACTGCAACTTGACTCGGTCAGGTACCGTCTTGGTGTTGATGCTCATGAGGTTCATCTGATCTTGCCAAGTCCTGTTGTGTCAGTAGTGCTTCGGAAGTAATGTTCGGTGTGAAGGCAGCTTGGGAACTGGTCAGTTCCAGAGCAAACAAACGAGTAACTGGTTGAGATGCTGGTACAGTTGAAGCGGATGCTGCAGCTGGTGGAGCAGGTGATACTGTGTTTGTAGATTTAGCCGGTGGACTTGGACCTTCTACTACACTATAAGTACCAGCAGAATCTCGACGGCAGAACCTTTTCCGTTTCACCCGACGAGTAACAGCACTCCCTACTATATTATTTTCCTTGATCTTTTTTGACTTTGCCATGTCAAGCTGTACCCACAACACAAAAGAATAAAATCACTCTTCAGAACTCATTGATGCATGATATAGACAAGCAATACTTTGATGTAAGACAACCGTATGAGGATGGAATATGTAAGAAAAATAGGACGGCATGACATATTCACAGCTACGATGTGCAAACTAAGTAGAAGGATTTTCAAGAAAATAGAAGTAATGCAAGCTAGACACCATATGAAAGATGCAACCAATATATTACTCTACCAAGTTAAAAGTGTCTTTTCATAAGTGGCAATTCAAAAAATTAGAAGCAGTACAACATAGAAATCAATGCAAGATGCAACCACTATCAAACTGCCATGTTAAAAGCGTCCAATCATGAGTGACTGATGCGGGATACACAACAGCAGTACTTTGATGTAAGAACATGGTATGATAGATAGATGCAGTGTATTCTAGACACAGAAAGCCATGTCATATGCACATGTATAACGTATAAACTCAGCAGGTGCAATTTAATCAAAATAGAAGAAATACAGGCTAGACAACATATGCAACATGAAAACAATTATCACACTGTCAACTTAGAGCAAGCACCTACGATGGTGGAGTATGGGAGATGAACTCATCATGTAGACTTGGGACTTCAACTTCATTAGCAGTAGCAGTGGCAAATCTAGAGAGTCTCTGTTTGCGTCGGTGCGGAGGACCACCAACATCCCCTAACTTACTATTTTACTTCCTATTTTCTGATATTGCCTTATGAAGTCAAAACCACAAGAAGATGAATAACATTAGCTCTGCATAACTGGTTGATGCATGATACAGACGAACACTACTTTGATGTAAGGCAAGCGCAGGATAGGAGGATGTAATATATATAAAAAAGACAATGTTTCATATTCACACATACGATAGGAGGATGGAATATGTATGAAAAAACAGTAAGCGGAAGGCATTTCAACAAAATTAGAAGAAATGAAAGCTAGGCACCATATAAACATGCAACCAATATCACTCTATCAGGTAAAAAGTGTCTCGCTGTAAGTGCCATTTCAAGAAATTAGAAGCAGTACAAGCTAGAAGACAATGCAAGATGCAACCTACATCACAGTCCCAAGTTAAATATGTCTTATGGGTAAGTTATCGTTGCAGGTATAAGTTGTAAGCTACGCAGATGCAATTCAACATAATCAGAAGCAATACAAACTAGACATCATACGGAAAACGCAACCACGTATAGCAGTTTCAAGTAAGAGCAAGCACCTGTGATGGTGGAGTAGGGGAGATGTGCTCATCCTGTACACGTATGTTCTAGAAACAGGAACACGTGTCATATTCACATGCATTATGTGTAAAGTAAGCAGATGCAATTCAAGTTAGAAGCAATACAAGCTAGACATCATATGCAACATGCAACCACATATAATAGTGTCAAGTTAGAGCAAGAACCTGTGATGGTGGAGTAGGGGAGATGTGCTCATCATCTACACAACTACGTTGACTGTCTAGCCTTGCGTTGTCTTGCGAATCTTGTCAGGAGGATGGCGGAGTACAATCTGTAGAGAACCTCCATTTCAGTTGCTCAGAAGGACCACCATCATCCAATGCCTTGCCAATTTCCTTCAGCATTATTGATTTTGCATTGTGAGGTCATACCGACAAGAAAAAGGAATATCATTCGCTCTTCAGAACTCATTCATGCATGATACTGACGAACACTACTCTGATGAAAGGCAAAGTCATGATACGAGGATGGAATATGTACGAAAAAATGGATGGCTTGACATATTCACACCTATGATGTGGTAACTAAGCAGAAGGCACTTTAACAAATTAGAAACACTGCAAGACACCATATGGAAGGTGCAATCAATATCACTCTGCCAAGTTAAAACTGTCTCGTCATTGGTGGCGTTCATCAAACTAGAAGCAAAACATGCTAGAAATCATATTCAAAATGCAAACCAATATCACACTGCCAACTTAAAGGTGTCCCATCATAAGTGACTGATGCAGGATACACAAGAAGAGTAGTTTCATGTAAGAACATGGTGTGATAGATAGATATAGTATGTACCAAAAATAGGAAAGCGTGTCATATTCACATGTATCATGTGTAAGCTAAGCAGATGCAGTTTACACTAATTAGGAGCAATACGAGCTAGACACCATATGCAACATGCAACCAGATATCACACTGCCAAGTTAGAGCAAGCACCTTGGATGGTGGAGTAGGGGAGCGGAGACTTGGACCTTGTAATGCACTATCAGTACAAGGAGAATCGGTACAGATGCTCCATTTACATTGCTGCAAAGGACCACCATCAACGCCTTCCTTACTCTTTCTTGATTTTGCCTTGTCAAGTCAAACCCACAAGAAAAAGGAATAAAATTTGCTCTTCAGAACTCATTGATGCATGATACTGACAAACACTACTTTCATGTAAGGCAGCCGCATGATAGGAGGATGGAATATGTATGAAAAACATGACGGCGTGACATATTGACATGTATGATGTATAAAGTGTAAACTAAGCACAAGGTGCTTGAACTTGTTAGAATCGATGCAAGCTAGAAACCATATGAAAGATGAAACCAATATCACTCTGCCAAATTAAAAGGGTGCCCTAACAAATGTATTTGACCAAATTAGAAGCAATACATGGCAACATGCTAGAAATAATATGCAATATGCAATGAATAAAGGTGACTCATCATAAGTGATTGATGCAGGATACAGAAGAGAGGTAGTTTCATGTAAGAACAAGGTTAACACATAGATGTAGTGTGTACCAAAAATAGGAAGGCATGTCATATGGACAAGTATAGTGTGTAAACTAAGCAGATGCAATTTACCCTAATTAGAATCATTACAACCTAGACACCGTATGCAACATGCAACCACATATCACACTGCGAAGTTAGAGCAAGCACCTGTGATGGTGGTGTAGGGGAAGTGCGGTCTTCAGGTACAGAGCTACGTTCAATATCTTCATTTAGGCTTGTTGTTTCTAGAGAATCATGTGGAGAGGATGAAATTGCATTCTTTATAAGAGTATTGCGTCTCATATTAACCCACGCGCGTGACTGTCTCATCATAAGCGATAGACATAGGATACACAAGAACAGTAGTTTGATGTAAGAACATGGTGTGATTGGCAAATGTAGTATGTACCAAAAACAGGAAGGCGTGTCATATTCACATGTATAATTTGTAAGCTAAGGAGATGCAATTTAACAAATTAGGAGCATTGATGAGGGATACACAAGAAAAGTAGTTTGATAAGAACATCGTTAATAGAAAGACGTAGTATGTACCAAAAACAGGAAGGCATGTCATATTCACAGGTATAATGTGTTAACTAAGCAGATGCAATTTACCCTAATTAGAAGCATTACAAGGTAGACACCATATGCAACATGCAACCACATATCACACTGCCAAGTAAGAGCAAGCACATGCGATGGTGGTGTGGGGGAATTCGGTGATCAACTAGAGAGCTACATTGACTATCTTCATTTAGCCTTGTTGTTTCTTGAGAATCATGTGAGGAGGATGACACTGCACTCTTTAAACGAGTAGGGCGTCTCATAGTAACCCACTCGGGTGACTGTCTCATCATAAGTGATTGACGAGGGATACAAAAGAGAATTAGTTTGATGTACGAACATGGTTAATAGACATATGTAGTATGTATCAAAAACAGGAAGGCATGTCATTATCCAAGGTATAATGTGTAAAGTAAGCAGATGCAATGTAACCAAATTGGAAGCAATACAAGCTAGACACCATATGCAACATGCAACCACATTTGACAACGCGAAGTTAAAGCAAGCACCTGGGATGGTTGTGTGTGGCAAATGAGATCATCAACTGTAGAGCTACGTTTACTGTCTCCAACTGCTGACACTGCACCCATTAGAGCGCTGAAATGCTTAGTGCTTATCTTCGAATTACCCTGGAGCGACTTCTGTCTTTTCTTTTCTGCATTCATCAACACTGCGTCAGAGTCTGAAATACCCATGCATAAAAAACAATAGTGTGAGTATGGGTGAAGTGTGTGCACAATTAGTACAGAAATCCTGGCACTCAACATCGACATGGCATATGTGGTAGACCAAGCAAACGTTATGTACGCAAACCTGGATCACGACGGGCTTCTTCCTCTCTTCGTCCTTTAGATCCTTCTCTGGTCTCAGGACTGTGGTGTACTCAACATCTAGCCCAGCGACCCACTCATCATCTGAGTTTTCGAACATGCGTCTGAAGCGAGAAATGCATCCTTTCACCGTCGCGGAAGAACGGGTGTAGATGACGTCGAACTCATCGCCGGTGATGGTTCTAACCTTGTACTCATCGTCGATCATGGATATTTGGGATGCCATGGATTTGGGAGGAGGGTTAGGATTAGTGGAACTGCCGTAATGTGAATGGACGGGACGACTAGGAGCGAACCGTCGTAGTATTGAAGGACGTGCGGGGACGAGTAGGAGCGAACTGCCAGCATGCGAACGGCAGGGTAGTGGCTTTCCATTCTCCCATGGTACCGGTTGCATGGCGTGATTCTAGACCGGGTGAATATCCTATCCTGGAGGGTTATTCTGCAAATTTTCAGCAACTTAGAATGCGACTGTTTGATCTCAGATCCAAGGGCTGCCAGCAGCCCGTATCATGGTCGCGCCTACCACGACCGTCGCGTTGCTCGCGCGGTCGCGCCCTTGGAGATTTAACATGGTGCGTTAGGCTATCTGATGTTGGCATGTCATACATAGTCATCACTTAGTCACTCATACTACAACAAGGTTGGCTATAAGTGTATTTTTTTACTCCTCTCTATCTCTTTCTTCGTAATGGAGGTGGTCAGGAATCGGAAGACTCATGCCGGTCGTAGCACCGCAGTTAAAATGATAATGGCAAGTCAAATCACGGGGCCCCACCTATCTAGCAGTAACTTGCTGTCAAAACACACAGCCCTACGTTTGCAGCAGCCTACTCCCTCGTCTTCTCGTGTCTCTGTTGAACCGACTAGGCGGAACTGCCCCGCCTATCGCGCAGGAAAAGCCCCGCCCTCGACTTTTAAATACAACTATATTCGCTTAAGAATCCAATGATATACTTTTTGTGACATAGTAACTCATATTTAGTTAGTCAAATGGATGACCTAGAACTACATGCAGGCCCTATAAACCGAGACGCCTAAAAATAAAAAAACCAAGACGGAGAGGGTAGTTCAGCACGTATCTTTTTAGATCAATATAGTCGGGATTCACCAAGGAGCAAAACCAAGTGGTAGGCTACTCCTGTCGTGTTGGAGTAGCAACTCAAGCAGGGTCAGTCCGCACATGAAATGGCGACACACTTAACAGGACCCCTTTGGCTGACATGTGGCTCATCCACCGTCTTGTTCCACATAAGATGCACCAAATTACAGTTCAAAGCAGCGGTTGGAATTGGAGGCATCCCGGTCATAGCGCCGCAGTAGTAGAAAATGAGCGATGAGGGGTCAAATCACAAAGCCCCACCTTTCCCGCATTAAGCTGGACGGATGAAGCAACTATCATTTCACTCTAGGGCACAAGAGCATAAAGAAAAGAGAAAACAATGATGCATGCGGTAGCTACCTAGGGCACCCTTGTTGGAGATATGCCCTAGAGGCAATCATGTATGATGATATTTCCTATGTGTTTATGAATAAAGATAGTCCTTGGATACTATCAATGATGTGTATCAGCAAGTATGTGACTTGTTTGTGGGACTATGCATTGTATGATGACTATCCTAAAAGGTCCCTAGTCGAAAGGGCTGTGTGGACGCGCAGCCAACTAGACTTGCATATGACACGGTCGATGGCTTGGTCTCACTAGCCATGGAGCATTGGATGCTAACCAGATAATATGGACTTGGAAGGATCTGGTCGGATTCGACGTAGTTGGATCTAAGTCGAGATAAGGTCCGAGTTGGACAGACCCAACTATGAGACGCAACGATATGTCATCTGTGAGTCTTTAGTACAACATATGTTCTATGTCCTAAGACCTGAGCTGACGCATGTACTCGGGATGGTGACAGACTTGCTTTGGGCCGACCAAACGCTACTCCGTTACTGGGTAGTTACAAAGGTAGGTTTCAGGCTTGTCCAGACCCATGCTGCGAGACATGGTCGAGCAAGATGGGATTTGCCCCTCCGATCAGGAGAGATATACTCTGGGCCCCTCGTGTGATCCGTCGAGGATAAGCATGGCCATGCGACAAGGATTATGAGATAATCCGGTTTGTGGTCGGCATCACTGGAACGAGAAAGAGGTCTGGCTAGCACAAGGATGACAGACTCGCCTTGAGCTCGACAACATATATCGTGTGGCAAAAGGAATGGAAGTGTGATGTACAGGTTCACTAACCAGCTTCATAGTCTGCTTGGTGTTCGGCATGCCTTGCTAGAGGCCGCTACGAACCATGCAGTTCGGAGGTGATCAACTGCGACCAAGCCAACTTGAACCTAAGGGGTCGCGCGCTTAAGGGAAGGAACCTACAAGGTCAGATCCGAGGACACTGGTCGGATGTGATACGAACTGTATTTGGATTGTGGCCGAGTAGACTTATGGGCTTTAGGGTCCATGCGAGGCCCAAGTGTTGAGCCCGCGACGGACGCCTATATATATAGTGGAGGTGCCGCACACTCATGCGGTTGATCGCTTCAGCGCTGTCACTAGGGTTTGCGTGTGTTGCGAATAGACACCTCCACTCGCCGCCGGTTGTGTGATCGGACCTAGCAGTCTCCCGCACGACGTTCCTCCTGCACACGCGGATACCGTTAGAGGCGGTGCACTTGCGCCGCTCCAGCGAACCTATACGTGGGAACCGACCACCGGCTGTACGAGGGGACGAGGAGGAGACAATCCACGCGGACGTGCTGCCCCAACTCTTCTTCTGCTGCACGACACTGCGCGTCTAGTGGTAACGAACTGCGATCCATCTTCCGTAGCATGTTCTTGGTTGTTCTGCGTGTAGGTTTTTTTAATTTGCAGTCGACGCACCCTACCGTAGAACCCAACAGTGGTATCAGAGCCTCTGCTATAGGATTTGGATTCGGATCATATGCATATTAGATATGTGGAGGCAATAGATGAGATCTATTGTCATTGATAAGATTGGCTGTGTGCACAGTTGATGAGATCAACTGCACATGGGGATTGATGTGGCTATGTTTTCTGTTGATTGGGATCGATGAGGTCGTGATATGATCTACCCCTACCCGTAGGTTATCCGCCATCGGGGTTAACAGTGAAACGTAAATCTGAATCGGATTCGCGATGATCGATGAGATCAGTCAGATCAGAGAATTCGGCGTGATCGGAGTTCAGATGTGATCTGTGATTTCCGAAAATGTCGGGCGCTGCCCGCACCCGCGAGGGACCGCCGTGTGCGTAGCGCCTTGTATTTCATACACGATCACTCAAACTGGTAGAATGCGATTCTATGCATAACTTTATTTTGCAGGGTTTGATGTGAATAGTATGGCTCATGTGTATGTGATGCATGTGTGTAAATTATACATGGCCTGCGTGTCATGTTTGTCAGTCGGCAGGAGCCAAAGTGCTATCATTATATTGTATAACGACCTACGTGTCGACTTGTGACTCTATGGAAAATTCATTACTAGATGTAGTAGTTGGATAATAGAGATCAGGCTGGTGGCTTGGCGTCCCGACGTGACAAACAAGATGGAGTTCCTAGATGGTCATCGGAGTCGGAGCCAACCTGGAAGAACATCCATGAAGGAGCCATACTATTTCACAATATGTGTTTATTTGTGATTGTTATGCTTCCTTGTTTTCTATGCATGTTAGAATGGTAGAAAGATCCCTCATGAATATCAAGCGAATTGCCATCCCCGATGTTGCACCTTCGCACGTCAAGTACATCTAGCAGTGGGCTCATAAAATTGGGGTGCTACTAGGTGTCCTTGAACTGAAGGGTTCGTTTCGGACACGGACATGCACTGCATTAGGTTGACTTAACAAGGCTATCAAAACGGTTTTGGGCCTTGTGGCAAAAGAGATCGGGAGCCGGGGTATGAGATACCTACTCGACCGACAGGAGTTGTATAGAGATACGATTAGCAAGGAGTTGCTTACTGGATAGGCATGTTGTCTAGCAGTGATGCTAAAGCTCACGAGTCGCATGTGTTAGTTGGATCTTGAATCACTGAGAGTTTGCGGAGGGATGCTGACTTCAGTGGGAGTATTTCTGTCTAAGGCTAGATTACTCTACATAAACACATTGCTTAGTGATTGCATATTTTTTGCTGTAGATCAATGGCACCACCTGCTCAACCCAACTTTGCATTGAAATCAATTCTGGAAAAGGATAAACTGAATGGAACAAACTTTACTACCTGGTATAGAAATTTGAGAATTGTTCTCAAGCATGATAAAAAGGAACATGTTCTAGAGGATCCGCTTCCAGAGGAAGCTGCTGATAATGCTAGTACCACAACCAAGAATGCCTACCAGAAACTCGTTGATGAATCAAACGAGATCAGCTGCCTCATGCTGGCTTGTATGGAGCCCGATTCGCAGCAGCATTTCGAAGACGTTGGGGCTTTCGATATGATCGAGAGTCTCAAGAGCATGTTTCAGGTGCAGGCTAGGACCGAAAGGTTCAACGTCTGGCGATCCTTGATGGATTGTAAGCTGAAGGAAGGTGATCCACTGAGCCCGCATGTGATCAAGATGATCGGATATGTGCAAGCTTTGGATCGGTTGGGCTTCCCGCTCTTGGATGAACTGGCTACTGATGCAGTTCTAGGTTCTCTTCCGCCCAGCTATGGGACGTTCATCTCGAACTATCATATGATGGATAAGAAGCTCACTGAATTGCATGGGATGCTCAAAGTGGCAGAGCAGGATATTAAGAAAGGCACGCATCAAGTGTTTGATGGTGCAAAAATCGGCTAAGTTCAAAAAGAGTTGGTCTAAGAAGAAGGCTAAGGCAAAGGGCATGGAGATGGTAACCTCCACTGCCGCGCCAAAGTCTGGACCGGACTCAAAGACCATTCACTATCATTGCAAGGAAACTCGTCACTGGAAGAGGAACTGTAGCAAGTGGCTTGCAGAGCATGGCAAGAAGGCCGGGAATGCTGCTTCAGGCAAAGGTACACTTGTTCCATATGTTATAGACATTTACCTTGCTGACATACCTAGTAGCTCTTGGGTATTTGATACCGAATCGGTCGTTCATATTTGTAACTCAATGCAGGGGCTGGTAAGAACTAGGCGTGTGGCACAAGGGGAGATTGACATCAGGGTCGGCAACAAAGCAAGAGTTGCTGCGTTGGAGGTCAGCATGATGCAGCTCCAGCTTCCTTTTGGATTTATTTTGGAATTGAATAATTGTTATTACATTCCTGCACTTAGTCGGAACATTATTTCTGCCTCATGCTTGATGAGTCAGGGTTATGAATTCTATTTAAAGGACAATGGTTGTTCGATTTATTTGAATGGTATGTTCCACGGCTATGCACCCATTCTTGATGGGTTATTTATATTGAATCTAGAACAGGAACCGGTCTATAACGTGAATGTCAAGAGGCATAAGCCCAATGAGATAAATCTGACATACTTCTGGCATTGCCGGCTTGGACACATTAGTCTGAAACGCATGAAGAAGCTCCATGACGATGGACTCCTAACTTCGACCGACTTTGGGTCGTTCGAGACATGCGAATCATGCTTGTTCGGCAAGATGTCTAAGTCTCCTTTCGCAAAGAGTTGCGAGAGGGCATCCGAGCTGTTGGAACTGATACACAGTGATGTGTGTGGACCAATGAGCACAATTGCTAGAGGTGGCTATCAGTACTTCGTGACTTTTACCGACGACTTGAGTAGATATGGATATATCTATTTGATGAGGCACAAGTCAAAGACTTTTGAAAAGTTCAAAGAGTTTCAAAACGAGGTGGAGAATCAGCTCGGCAAGACAATAAAACTTGTACGATCTGATCATGGAGGTGAGTACATGAGCCAGGAGTTTGATGATCATCTGAAAAGCAGAGGTATAGTACCTCAGCTCACACCTTCGGGTACGCCCCAGAGAAATGGTGTATCATAACGGAGGAATCGCACCTTGTTGGACATGGTTCGATCTATGATGAGCAAGTTGGATTTAGCCTTGTCATTCTGGGGATACGCTCTAGAAATTGCAGCTTTCACACTTAACAAAGTACCATCAAAATCCGTAGATAAGACACCACATGAGATGTGGACCGGGAAGAGTCCCAGTTTGTCTTTTCTAAAGATTTGGGGTTGTGAAGCATTTGTCAAGAAACTTATGTCAGACAAGCTTACACCCAAGTCGGATAAATGCATATTCGTGGGATATCCGAGGGAAACCTTGGGATATAACTTCTACAACCGGGAAGAGAACAAAGTGTTTGTTGCTCGGAACATGGTTTTCCTTGAGAAAGAGTTTCTCAGTCGGGAGGCCAGTGGGAGGACGGTCCGACTCGAAGAAATTCTAGGACTACTCGCGGACGGCTCGGCTGGTGATGAGATCATACCGGAGTCAGTCAGGGAACCCGTAGTGGAAGCGACACCGGAACCACGGAGGTCGGAAAGATTGCGCAGAGTGCGCGATGTATTGTTGCTAGAAAGCGACGAGCCGGCCACATATGCGGAAGCGATGGTGAGCCCAGATTCTAAGGCATGCTGGAGGCCATGAGATCCGAGTTAAAGTCCATGGATGAGAATCAAGTTTGGGACTTGGTTGATTGCCACCTGGCGTAACGGCCATTGGTTGCAAATGGGTCTTTAAGAAGAAAACCGTCGTGGATGGAAATGTTCAGATCTACAAAGCTCGGCTTGTCGCTAAGGTTTATGGACAAGTTCAAGGAATTGACTACGACGAGACTTACTCGCCGGTAGCGATGCTGAAGTCGGTGAGGATCGTACTAGCTATAGCTGCATATTTCGATTACGAGATATGGCAGATGGATGTCAAGACAGCTTTCCTTCACGGAAATTTAACCGAGGACGTGTATATGATACAACCCGAGGGTTTTGTCGATCCGACTAGCACTAGTAAGGTATGCAAGCTCAAGAGATCCATTTATGGGTTGAGGCAAGCATCTCGGAGCTGGAACATTCATTTTGATGATGTCGTCACTGGTTTCGGCTTCATCAAAAGCGAAGAGGACTCTTGTTTATACAAGAAGTTAAGTGGGAGCTCAATAGTGTTTTTGATCTTGTATGTGTATGACATACTACTGATCGGAAATGATATTTTGATGCTGAACTCGGTCAAGGAGTCATTGAATGGCAAGTTTTCAATGAAGGACCTTGGTGAGGCAATGTACATTTTAGGCATTAAGATCTATAGAGATAGATCAAGGAGGCTGCTCGGCTTAAGCCAGAGCACGTACATAGACAAAGCGTTGAAGCGATTCAACATGAGTGAGGCAAAGAAAGGGTTGTTGCCACTCTCACATGGTATAAGGCTAAGCGGGACTCAGAGTCCTTCGACATCTGATGAGCGAAGCAGGATGAGTAGGATTCCATATGCCTCGGCAATCGGATCCATCATGTATGCCATGATATGTACGCGGACCGATGTTGCTTTTGCAATAAGCCTAACAAGTAGATACCAGGGTCACTGGGCATCGGTAAAGACTATTTTGAAGTACCTGAAAAGGACTAAAGAGATCTTCCTAGTTTATGGAGGTGAGGAAGAGCTCGTTGTAAGGGGTTACGCCGATGCTAGTTTCCAAACCGACAGAGATGATTGTCAATCATAGCCCGGATTCGTGTACGTCATGAACGGAGGAGCAGTGAGCTGGATGAGTTCCAAGCAAGATATGGTGGCCGATTCTACTACAGAAGCCAAATACATTGCGGCTTGTGAAGCTGCAAAGGAAGGTGTTTGGATCCAGATCTTTCTGGATGATCTTGGTATTTTCCCAGCCTTGGTAAAACCGTTGGACCTTTATTGTGATAATTTTGGTGCCATCGCACAAGCCAAGGAGCCGAGGAATCACCACAAGGTTAGACACATAGATCGGAAATATCACCTGATACGAATGATCATAAAGAGTGGTGATGTAGAGTTATGCAAAATTCACACGGATGCAAATGTTGCGGATCCGTTGACTAAGCCGCTTCCAAAACCCAAGCATGAGGGGCACGTTAGAGCTATGGGCATTCGATGTCTATTTGATTGACTCTAGTGCAAGTGGGAGACTGTTGGAGATATGCCCTAGAGGCAATCATGTATGATGATATTTCCTATGTGTTTATGAATAAAGATATTCCTTGGACATTATCAATGATGTGTATCAGCAAGTACGTGACTTGTTTGCGGGACTATGCATTGTATGATGACTATCCTAAAAGGTCCCTAGTCGAAAAGGCTGTGTGGACGCGCAGCCAACTAGACTGGCATATGACATGGTCGATGGCTTGGTCTCACTAGCCATGGAGCATTGGATGCTAACCAGATAATATGGACTTGGAAGGATCTGGTCGGATTCGACGTAGTCGGATCCGAGTCGAGATAAGGTCCTAGTCGGACAGACCCAACTATGAGACGCAACGATATGTCATCTGTGAGTCTCTAGTACAACATATGTTCTATGTCCTAAGACCTAAGCTAACGCATGTACTCGGGATGGTGACATACTTGCTTTGGGCTGACCAAACGCTACCCCGTGACTGGGTAGTTACAAAGGTAGGTTTCAGTCTTGTCCAGACCCATGCTGCGAGACATGTTCGAGCAAGATGGGATTTGCCCCTCCGATCAGGAGAGATATACTCTGGGCCCCTCGTGTCATCCGACCAGGATAAGCATGGCCATGAAACAAGCATTATGAGATAATCCGGTTTGTGGTCGGCATCATTGGAATGAGAAAGAGGTCGGGCTAGCACAAGGACGACAAACTCGCCTTGAGCTCGACAACATATATCGTGTGGCAAAAGGAATGGAAGTGTGATGTACAGGTTCGCTAACCAGCTTCATAGTCTGCTTGGTGTTCGGCATGCCTTGCTAGAGGCCGCTACGAACCGTGCAGTTCGGAGGTGATCCGAACTGCGACCAAGCCGACTTGAACCTAAGGGGTCGCGAGCTTAAGGGAAGGAACCTACGAGGTCGGATCCGAGGACACTGGTCGGATGTGATCCGAACTGTATTCGGATTGTGGCTGAGTAGACTTATGGGCTTTAGGGTCCGTGCGAGGCCCAAGTGTTGAGCCCGCGACGGACTCCTATATATATAGTGGAGGTGCCGCACACTCATGCGGTTGATCACTTCGGCGCTGTCACTAGGGTTTGCATGTGTTGTGAATAGACACCTCCACTCGCCACCAGTTGTGTGATCGGACCTAGCAGTCCGCCGCATGACGTTCCTCCTGCACACGCGGATACTGTTAGAGGCGGTGCACTTGCGCCGCTCCGGCGAACCTGTATGTGGGAACCGACCACCGGCTGTACGAGGGGACGAGGAGGAGACAATCCACGCGGACGCGCTGCCCTTACTCTTCTTCTGCTGCACGGCACTGCGTGTCTAGTGGTAACGAACTGTGATCCATCTTCCGTAGCATGTTCTTGGTTGTTCTGCGTGTAGGTTTTTTTAATTTGAAGTCGACGCACCCTACCGTAGAACCCAACAACCCTAGGGTAGGGGTCTCCACTACAGATCCTTTTTGTTTGAAAGCGCCTCCACTACAAATCGGCTTCTCCCTCGTCCTCTTAAAGAAAACCGATGATGAGTGCGATGGTAGGGTTTGTAGGAGTACTACGGCATGCGGGGCCATGTCGTAGTAAACGGGTTCGAGTCGACGCCTTAAATATGTGTGGGCCACTTGGTTTTACGGGAACGAGGCAACATTTTGGGTTCGGGGACCAGTGGAGATATAGTACGTACAAAAAATTGTGGATGTAGGTTCGACCGAAAGGCAATGATGCATGGGCCCTGCATTTTGATATACACGAGGCTGTGTGAAATTTGCTACTCTACTCAAAACTACTCCCTCTGTTCCTAAATATTTTTCTTTCTAGAGATTTCAACAAGTGATTACATACAGAGCAAAATGAGTGAATCTACACTCTAAAATATGTCTATATACATCCGTATGTGGTAGTTCATTTGACATCTCTAAAAAGACAAATATTTAAGAACATAGGGAGTAGTAAGGTACACATGTATTGAATGCATGAGATTTCCAAACCAAATTATGAATAAATACACACTATAGCATGTAAAGCTTTGAGTCATATATGCATGATGTAGATGTTCGTTTAGTTCTTATAGTTCATCTCATTCAAAATCAATTAGTTTTATAAAAATGTTAAGATTCATGGGGTTGTGCATTGTAAATCATAAAGTAAAAAACAAATAATGGAAATTCATTTAGAAAAAATAATCAATTATGATACAGAAGATTCTAGAACAAAGGAGAAGTGCTTGTGTTTTGAGGTTTGTGCATTATGCTTAAGTTCAACCATGGAGTCTTCTAAATTGTACATGTGGCAGATCTGGTGGAATGTTGATGATATCCAACGGCCAGTAGTGCTCGGATTTTCCTATATCTGCACTGTCAGGTTAGTTTCATCCAGCGACCATCTTTCAAAGTTATTGACACACCATATAGTTCTTGTGCCATAGTTGCATGTTTTGGAAAAAAGCTACTAGTGGGTTGTACTATCTATTTAGGAATAGAAGATGTATACATGGAAGTTGTAGGGAAAGAGATGACATGGAGCATCTCAATTCCTATGAGTAGGGCTTGGAAAAGAGATGTCATTTGGCTCACATCATAGGAACTTTTCTATTGAATCTAGAGATGACATGTATCTCAATTCCTATGAGGAGGGATTAGAAAAGAGATGTAATTTGGTTCATATCATAGGAACTTTTCTATTGAATATACACTAATGTTTATTTTCCTTTGAAATTAAGGGAGTATAGGAATCCATTCATATGAACCAAGTGACTCTAAAGCTATAGAAATGATATCATGTTTATTTCCTTTGAAATGTGGAGTATATGAATCTATTCCTATGAACCAATTGGCTCTAAAGGAAAAAATCCTTTAAAAATCATATCATATAGAGTTCCTATGATATTCCTCGACACTAAAGGATGCTTGAAATTGCTGCGGGTGATACGATGGTCTTTCTTTGTAGACTCCTCACCCATCTTTATAGTTACCTCTCGAAGATGAATGAAATGATATATACATGGTATTCTACATGTGCAATTTGGTACATGAAAACTCGGTAAAAGTTTGCGAGGTTCGAATTTTCAATAAAGCTATATGCACTGCATTTCGGGATGGAGGGAGCATACATCAGTTGCTAACACTGACGTGGAAGATTTGTGTGTAGGAGGAGTGGTTGTTCTGTTAAATGACATGGCAAAACTGACACTGTCGGATGCCGATCTAACGGTTCTTACGGCGTTCGTCAGGAAAAGGCTTGTGGCGAACGTTTGTCGGATAATGATTTACGGACACATGCATTGCATTGATACGTGCCCCCCTCTCTCTCACGCACACGGACACATGCAGACTCGCACGTCGCACCCACCGTCTATCTGCAGGTAGACGTCACGCACATATGTGCTCTTCACACCCTACCCTCAGAACTTCTAAAAAACAAAAGACGTCGCACACATTTTATTTTAGCTCACACGTCACACACTTATACTATTACTCTTGCGGCGAACGTTCTTTGGGCATAGTATATTATACTCTCATGAAGAGAAGCGGTGCACGCACGCACTAGTTCTCTCACACCCACTCGCGGGTACACGTAGGAGCGCATTTTTTTGAAGTTGGTACAACAAGATCACTCCACTATATATAAAAGCAGGAGCCTTAGCGCTTGCTTTACTAGGGTTCCTCTCGTTCACTCTCTCATGCTCCCCAGATCTAAGCAACACATAGGTGGCCACACTCTCTCTTAGCTCACGGCTGGTCACAAATCCGGCCGGACAACCTCGACCGGGGCAGGGGTATAGGTGCATCATTCACACTGTCGTCAGCGGCGAGGGAGGAGACCAACGGCTGCCCGCGCATCCCGATCGGCGTCCATGCCGTTCTCTCCGAGAGAGCGCCGGCTGGGGAGGGCCTCCGACCCCTTCTTCCTCCCTGCGGTATTGTGGCCAAGATGCGGCCTCCCAACGCCGTCTTTGCCACATGCCAACGACCCTCAGGTATATATTCCTTCGAAACCTGCCTTGCTCTACTGCCCCAGCTCCCTTCGTGTCGATCCTTTTCTACTTCCGTCCGCTGTTCCAAAGCCACCTAGACTTCTACTATTATTAGAAGTAAAGCTAGTTCATACAGTCGACTCAAAGCGTTGGTTCAAACATGGAAGAAAGTGGGAAAGCTGTAGCATGAATCTAGGACTTGGTTCTAAGAGGAAACGGGGGAAAGTAGTAATATCTGTCACTGTTTAAATAACCGTATTTCGTATTTGCACAAACAGGGATGTCTGTCTCCATATCGTTTCGGGATGTCTGTCTCCGTATCGTTTCTATCCGCGCAATCAAAAGCACACGCCTCAGTTTCAGTACAACTACGCAAAATGAGATGGCTATCCCTCATTGTCGTCGTCGAACCTCCCGTCCTCAAGGTATCCCTACATTGGTAGTAACTAAGGTAGAATGACCAACGCAATCTAAAAGAAGCTGATTCGTACATTTTACTTCCTGATTGCAGTGCAGGGACGAGCGAAAACAACTGCATCCTAGTCTGGAATGCACTTTCTACCAGTTCATCCATGGACCAAGGACTAGCTGGCACGGCTGCACGGCGGTTTTTTGGACAGGTGCGCAGATAAGAGGCATTGTGGTCTGCTTATTTCTGCAAATAGCGATGCATAAATTTAGTGGAATGCACAAGCATTTCAGCTAGTCAGTACACAACATGGTTCAGTTCAGCATTCCAGCTGAGACCACAATTACAATTGGTTTTTCTGGAATGAGAGAACCTAACCCTGAATGGTGGCAACAATAAAACACCAGAGTGAACTCCAGGAAATTTAAGCCTGCCGGGAGGCCCTTTGCTCAAAGAAGCCTTGCTTGTTTTTCCTGATTTGTAAACCTTCTCACAACTTTGTCTTTTGCTGTGAACTAGTATATGTTTGTTATGTTCTATGAATCATTGACATGTATAAAATTGCTTAACTTATGCTTTTCAAGTTTTTTATGAAGACGAGTTTAATGTGAGTGTTCCACATGAGCGCTGGACTAGCGTGTGAACGTTTGGAATTTATTACATTGTGGCCTCAATTAACTGCATGAACCACTCTAACAAGATACATAGTTGCTTATATGTCAGATAGAAGATTGTTGATTGTTAGGTGGTTGATAGCCTAGTGTTGAAGCGAGCTGAGCCAATGTGCCGTGTTTTGCACAACTGCTTACAAGTGGGGTAGCACCAATAGTGTTTACAAGTACTTATGTATACGTCGGCGCACGGTTCTCGAACGAGTGCTCTATTTCATCAAAACACACACGACTCGTATGATAAACCATGACAACTTATGTCTTACCATGCCATATTCATGAAAAAACTAGTGAGGACGCATCTGTTTCGGCAACAATTACGATGGTTCTCACATGATTCACGGGCACACAAAAGTAGCATCAGTTCCCATAGACGGATTCAAATAGAGTACTAGCCCTAGAGGGGGCGATAACAGGCAAGGTAAGGATAATTCGACACAATCCAAACTACTATTAAACACTAGCTGGGCAACTATTTCATGCCTCGATCTAATTTGGGCTGGACACAAGACGGACCTTGCCATGAACATCATCGAGGATGTCCTGCAGTAGCTCAATCCTGTGAACCTTCATGAAGACAACCTTATGGCGTTGCCACTGATAAACTTGTTTGTGGAGGCATGCCGCGTCATCTTCCTGCGTAAGCTTGACAAGAACAGTATGCCTCACAAACGAAGGAGTAGCTTTGAACTTCTTGTGCTTCAGTACACCCTAGACAACACGCCTGCCAACAGTGAGGCTGGAGTGCAACTCTTCATTGGTATAAGCGCAAATGGCTTCCAGGATTCAACAGCCTAAGAACTCTGTTTTCCTAGTGCGTATATTTAGGTCGTCCGCCTCATAGCGAGTGACATGTACAACCACACAATCCTTGTCTGCATCAGGGCTCTAATTGAAACAGAAACAAATTTTGAATTACTTTTTAGTATAAGAAACACAAGTTATTTAAACCACTATGTATAGCATGTCATCGAAGCTAATAAAATTTTGCATTATTAATCACCACATACTTCCTTTCCTAAAAAAATCACCACATACTTAGATGAAAAACCACAATCAAGATCGGCAAAGAAGGAAATCACCTTGGGC
>NC_041380.1:127099155-127121675 GCF_002162155.2 Triticum dicoccoides | reverse complement strand
CTCAAACGGGGTGTTGACCATCTCAGTAGTGGCAGTGAGCGTATCTGGGGTCGGCTCGGTGGTTGCCTCCATCTTCTTGGAGATCTCTGTCTCATGGGGATCAGCCTCCCGCGTCTGCTCCAATATTGGCAGATCTTTGCCTAGTTCTCCTTGGTCCTTCATGAAACTGACGAATACTAGGAGACCACTGAAAGGAAAACACAATCACATTGACAATGAAACAAAAAAGAGAGTGAGGATCGGTTACTGCTTTGCAAAAGTTCTTTTGTTTCTCTGAACAAAAATATACCAACATCACGGATCCGCTTACCTTCCCTTCGTTCGGAGAGAAGAAAAGTGGCAGATGCGAGTGTTGCCTTTCTTGAAGACAGTGAGGGAGAAGGGGATTCAGTGAAGAGTGAAATGATGGTTGCTTCTTCTGTCAAACTTAGACTGCGGGGATGTGGGGTTTTGTGATACGACGGCCCGTTACTGCTGCGCTACGACCGGGGTGACTCTCCGCCTGCATACTGTTGGGTTTCGTAGTAATTTCAAAAAAATTCCTATGCACACGCAAGATCATGGTGATGCATAGCAACGAGAAGGGAAGAGTGTGATCTACGTACCCTTGTATATCGACAACGGAAGCGTTAACTTGGTTGATGTAGTCGTACGTCTTCACGGCCCGACCGATCAAGCACCGAAACTATGGCACCTCCGAGTTCTAGCACACGTTCAGCTCGATGACGATCCCCGGACTCCGATCCAGCAAAGTGTCGGGGAAGAGTTCCGTCAGCACGACGGCGTGGTGACGATCTTGATGTACTAATGTCGCAGGGCTTTGCCTAAGCACCGCTACAATATTATCGAGGACTATAGTGGAAGGGGGCACCGCACACGGCTAAGAATATGATCACGTGGATCAACTTGTGTTGTTTAGGGGTGCCCCTTGCCTCCGTATATAAAGGATCCAAGGGGGGGTGCGGCCGGCCCTAGTAGGAGGCGCGTAGGAGGAGTCCTACTCCTACCGGGAGTAGGACTCCCCTCCCTTTCCTTGTCCAAGTAGGAGAGGGGGAAGGAGAGAAGAAAAAGGGGGGGCGCCGCCCCTCCCTCCTTGTCCAATTCGGACTAGGGGGAGAGGGGGCACGCAGCCTGCCCTGGCAGCCCCTCCTCTTCTCCACTTTAGGCCCATGAGGCCCATTAACCCCCCGGGGGGTTCCGGTAACCCCCGGTGCTCCGGTTTTATCCGAAACTTCCCCGGAACACTTCCGGTGTCCGAATATAGTCGTCCAATATATCAATCTTTATGTCTCGACCATTTCAAGACTCCTCGTCATGTTCGTGATCACATTCGGGACTCCGAACTAACTTCGGTACATCAAAACTCATAAACTCATAATATAACTGTCATCGAAACCTTAAGCGTGCGGACCCTACGGGTTCGAGAACAATGTAGACATGACCGAGACACGTCTCCGGTCAATAACCAATAGAGGAACCTGGATGCTCATATTGGCTCCTACATATTCTACGAAGATCTTTTATCGGTCAGACCGCATAACAACATACGTTGTTCCCTTTGTCATCGGTATGTTACTTGCCCGAGATTCGATCGTCGGTATCCCATACCTAGTTCAATCTCGTTACCGGCAAGTCTCTTTACTCGTTTCGTAATACATCATCTCACAACTAACTCATTAGTTGCAATGCTTGCAAGGCTTATGTGATGTGTATTACCGAGAGGGCCCAGAGATACCTCTCCGACAATCGGAGTGACAAATCCTAATCTCGAAATACGCCAACCCAACGTGTACCTTTGGAGACACCTGTAGAGCACCTTTATAATCACCCATTTACGTTGTGACATTTGGTAGCACACAAAGTGTTCCTCCGGTAAAAGGAACATGTATAAGTCATGAAGAAAGCAATAGCAACATACTAAACGATCGGGTGCTAAGGTAATGGAATGGGTCATGTCAATCAGATCATTCACCTAATGATGTGATCCCGTTAATCAAATAACAACTCTTTGTTTATGGTTAGGAAACATAACCATCTTTGATTAACGAGCTAGTCAAGTAGAGGCATACTAGTGACACTCTGTTTGTCTATGTATTCACACATGTATTATGTTTCCGGTTAATGCAATTCTAGCATGAATAATAAACATTTATCATGATATAAGGAAATAAATAATAACTTTATTATTGCCTCTAGGGCATATTTCCTTCAGTCTCCCACTTGCACTAGAGTCAATAATCTAGATTACACAGTAATGATTCTAACACCCATGGAGCCTTGTTGCTGATCATGTTTTGCTCGTGGAAGAGGCTTAGTCAACGGGTCTGCAACATTCAGATCCGTATGTATCTTGCAAATCTCTATGTCTCCCACCTGGACTAGATCCCGGATGGAATTGAAGCGTCTTTTGATGTGCTTGGTTCTCTTGTGAAATCTGGATTCCTTTGCCAAGGCAATTGCACCAGTATTGTCACAAAAGATTTTCATTGGACCCGATGCACTAGGTATGACACCTAGATCGGATATGAACTCCTTCATCCAGACTCCTTCATTTGCTGCTTCCGAAGCAGCTATGTACTCCACTTCACATGTAGATCCCGCTACAACGCTTTGCTTAGAACTGCACCAACTGACAGCCCCACCGTTTAATGTAAACACGTATCCAGTTTGCGATTTAGAATCGTCCGGATCAGTGTCAAAGCTTGCATCAACGTAACCTTTTACGATGAGCCCTTTGTCACCTCCATATATGAGAAACATATCCTTAGTCCTTTTCAGGTATTTCAGGATGTTCTTGACCGCTGTCCAGTGATCCACTCCTGGATCACTTTGGTACCTCCCTGCTAGACTTATAGCAAGGCACACATCAGGTCTGGTACACAGCATTGCATACATGATAGAGCCTATGGCTGAAGCATAGGGAACATCTTTCATTTTCTCTCTATCTTCTGCAGTGGTCGGACATTGAGTCTTACTCAACTTCACACCTTGTAACACAGGCAAGAACCCTTTCTTTGCTTGATCCATTTTGAACTTCTTCAAAACTTTGTCAAGGTATGTGCTTTGTGAAAGTCCAATTAAGCGTCTTGATCTATCTCTATAGATCTTAATGCCTAATATGTAAGCAGCTTCACTGAGGTCTTTGATTGAAAAACTCTTATTCAAGTATCCCTTTATGCTATCCAGAAATTCTATATCATTTCCAATTAGTAATATGTCATCCACATATAATATCAGAAATGCTACAGAGCTCCCACTCACTTTCTTGTAAATACAGGCTTCTCCAAAAGTCTGTATAAAACCAAATGCTTTGATCACACTATCAAAGCGTTTATTCCAACTCCGAGAGGCTTGCACCAGTCCATAAATGGATCGCTGGAGCTTGCACATTTTGTTAGCTTCCTTTGGATCTACAAAACCTTCTGGTTGCATCATATACAACTCTTCTTCCAGAAATCCATTCAGGAATGCAGTTTTGACATCCATCTGCCAAATTTCATAATCATAAAATGCGGCAATTGCTAACATGATTCGGACAGACTTAAGCATCGCTACAGGTGAGAAGGTCTCATCGTAGTCAATCCCTTGAACTTGCCGAAAACCTTTTGCGACAAGTCGAGCTTTGTAGACAGTAATATTACCGCCAGCGTCAGTCTTCTTCTTGAAGATCCATTTATTCTCAATTGCTTGCCGATCATCGGGCAAGTCAACCAAAGTCCATACTTTGTTCTCATACATGGATCCCATCTCAGATTTCATGGCTTCAAGCCATTTAGCGGAATCTGGGCTCACCATCGCTTCTTCATAGTTCGTAGGTTCATCATGATCTAGTAGCATGACTTCCAGAACAGGATTACCATACCACTCCGGCGCGGATCTCACTCTGGTTGATCTACGAGGTTTGGTAGTATCTTGTTCTGAAGTTTCATGATCATCATCATTAGCTTCCTCACTAACTGGTGTAGGTGTCACTGAAACAGTTTTCTATGATGCACTACTTTCCAATAAGGGAGCAGGTACAGTTACCTCGTCAAGTTCTACTTTCGTCCCACTCACTTCTTTTGAGAGAAACTCCTTCTCCAGAAAGTTTTCGAATTTAGCAACAAAAGTCTTGCCTTCGGATCTGTGATAGAAGGTGTATCCAATAGTTTCCTTTGGATATCCTATGAAGACACATTTCTCCGATTTGGGTTCGAGCTTATCAGGTTGAAGCTTTTTCACATAAGCATCGCAGCCCCAAACTTTCAGAAACGACAACTTTGGTTTCTTGCCAAACCACAGTTCATAAGGCGTCGTCTCAACGGATTTTGATGGTGCCCTATTTAACGTGAATGCGGCCGTCTCTAGAGCGTATCCCCAAAATGATAGCGGTAAATCAGTAAGAGACATCATAGATCACACCATATCTAGTAAAGTACGATTACGAATTTCGGACACACCATTACACTGTGGTGTTCCGGGTGGCGTGAGTTGTGAAACTATTCCACAATTTTTCAAATGTACACCAAACTCGTAACTCAAATATTCTCCTCCACGATCAGATCGTAGAAATTTTATTTTCTTGTTACGATGATTTTCTACTTCACTCTGAAATTCTTTGAACTTTTCAAATGTTTCAGACTTGTGTTTCATTAAGTAGATATACCCATATCTGCTTAAGTCATCTGTGAAGGTGAGAAAATAATGATATCCGCCACGAGCCTCAATATTCATCGGACCACATACATCTGTATGTATGATTTCCAACAAATCTGTTGCTCTCTCCATAGTACCGGAGAACGGTGTTTTGGTCATCTTGCCCATGAGGCACGGTTCGCGAGTACCAAGTGATTCATAATCAAGTGGTTCCAAAAGTCCATCAGTATGGAGTTTCTTCATGCGCTTTACACCGATATGACCTAAACGGCAGTGCCACAAATAAGTTGCACAATCATTATCAACTCTGCATCTTTTGGCTTCAACACTATGAATATGTGTGTCACTACTATCGAGATTCAATAAAAATAGACCACTCTTTAAGGGTGCATTACCATAAAAGATATTACTCATATAAATAGAACAACCATTATTCTCAGATTTAAATGAATAACCGTCTCGCATCAAACAAGATCCAAATATAATGTTCATGCTTAACGCTGGCACCAAATAACAATTATTTAGGTCTAATATTAATCCCGAAGGTAGATGTAGAGGTAGCGTGCCGACTGCGATCACATCGACTTTGGAACCGTTTCCCACGCGCATCGTCACCTCGTCCTTAGCCAATCTTTGCTTAATCCATAGTCCCTGTTTCGAGTTGCAAATATTAGCAACAGAACCAGTATCAAATACCCAGGTGCTATTGCGAGCATTAGTAAGGTACACATCAATAACATGTATATCACATATACCTTTGTTCACCTTGCCATCCTTCTTATCCGCCAAATACTTGAGGCAGTTCCGCTTCCAGTGACCAGTCTGCTTGCAGTAAAAGCACTCAGTTTTAGGCTTAGGTCCAGGTTTGGGTTTCTTCTCTTGAGTAGCGACTTGCTTGCTGTTCTTTTTGAAGTTCCCCTTCTTCTTCGCTTTTCCCTTTTTCTTGAAACTAGTGGTCTTGTTGACCATCAACACTTGATGCTCCTTCTTGATTTCTACCTCCGCAGCTTTCAGCATTGCGAAGAGCTCGGGAATAGTCTTATTCATCCCTTGCATATTATAGTTCATCACGAAGCTCTTGTAGCTTGGTGGCAGTGATTGGAGAATTCTGTCAATGATGCAATCATCTGGAAGATTAACTCCCAACTGAATCAAGTGATTATTATACCCAGACATTTTGAGTATATGCTCACTGACAGAACTGTTCTCCTCCATCTTGCAGCTATAGAACTTATTGGAGACTTCATATCTCTCAATCCGGGCATTTGCTTGAAATATTAACTTCAACTCCTGGAACATCTCATATGCTCCATGACGTTCAAAACGTCGTTGAAGTCCCGATTCTAAGCCGTAAAGCATGGCACACTGAACTATGGAGTAGTCATCAGCTTTGCTCTGCCAGACGTTCATAACATCTGGTGTTGCTCCAGCAGCAGGCCTGGCACCCAGCGGTGCTTCCAGGACGTAATTCTTCTGTGCAGCAATGAGGATAATCCTCAAGTTACGGACCCAGTCCGTGTAATTGATACCATCATCTTTCAACTTTGCTTTCTCAAGAAACGCATTAAAATTCAACGGAACAACAGCACGAGCCATCTATCTACAATCAAGCAAAAACAAGCAAGATACTATCAGGTACTAAGTTTCATGATAAATTTAGGTTCAATTAATTTACTTAAAGAACTCCCACTTAGATAGACATCCCTCTAATCCTCTAAGTGATTACGTGATCCAAATCAACTAAACCATGTCCGATCATCACGTGAGATGGAGTAGTTTCATTGCTGAACATCACTATGTTGATCATATCTACTATATGATTCACGCTCGACCTTTCGGTCTCCGTGTTCCGAGGCCATATCTCTATATGCTTGTCTCGTCAAGTATAACCTGAGTATTCCGCGTGTGCAACTGTTTTGCACCCGTTGTATTTGAACGTAGAGCCTATCACACCCGATCATCACGTGGTGTCTCGGCACGAAGAACTTTCGCAACGGTGCATACTCAGGGAGAACACTTCTTGATAATTAGTGAGAGATCATCTTATAATGCTACCATCAAACAAAGCAAGATAAGATGCATAAAAGATAAACATCACATGCAATCAATATAAGTGATATGATATGGCCATCATCATCTTGTGCTTGTGATCTCCATCTTTGAAGCACCGTCGTGATCACCATCGTCACCGACGCGACACCATGATCTCCATCGTAGCATCGTTGTCGTCTCGCCAATCTTATACTTCCACGACTATCGCTACCGCTTAGTGATAAAGTAAAGCATTATAGCGCGATTGCATTGCATACAATAAAGCGACAACCATATGGCTCCTGCCAGTTGCCGATAACTCGGTTACAAAACATGATCATCTCATACAATAAAATTTAGCATCATGTCTTGACCATATCACATCACAACATGCCCTGCAAAAACAAGTTAGACACCCTCTACTTTGTTGTTGCAAGTTTTACGTGGCTGCTACGGGCTTAAGCCAGAACCAATCTTACCTACGCATCAAAACCACAACGATGGTTTGTCAAGTTGGTGCTATTTTAACCTTCGCAAGGACCGGGCGTAGCCACACTCGGTTCAACTAAAGTTGGACAAACTGTCACCCGCAAGCCACCTATGTGCAAAGCACGTCGGGAGAACCGGTCTCGCATAAGCGTACGCGTAATGTCGGTCCGGGCCGCTTCGTCCAACAATACCGCCGAACCAAAGTATGACATGCTGGTAAGCAGTATGACTTATATCGCCCACAACTCACTTGTGTTCTACTCGTGCATATAACATCAACATATATAACCTAGGCTCGGATGCCACTGTTGGGTTTCGTAGTAATTTCAAAAAAATTCCTACGCACACGCAAGATCATGGTGATGCATAGCAACGAGAAGGGAAGAGTGTGATCTACGTACCCTTGTAGATCGACAACAGAAGCGTTAACTTGGTTGATGTAGTCGTACGTCTTCACGGCCCGACCGATCAAGCACCGAAACTACGACACCTCTGAGTTCTAGCACACGTTCAGCTCGATGACGATCCCTGGACTCCGATCCAGCAAAGTGTCGGGGAAGAGTTCCGTCAGCACGACGGCGTGGTGACGATCTTGATGTACTACTGTCGCAGGGCTTCGCTAAGCACCGCTACAATATTATCAAGGACTATAGTGGAAGGGGGCACCGCACACGGCTAAGAATATGATCACATGGATCAACTTGTGTTGTTTAGGGGTGCCCCTTGCCTCCGTATATAAAGGATCCAAGGGGGCGGGGGTGCGGCTGGCCCTAGTAGGAGGCGCGCAGGAGGAGTCCTACTCCTACCGGGAGTAGGACTCCCCTCCCTTTCCTTGTACAAGTAGGAGAGGGGGAAGGAGAGAAGAAAAAGGGGGGGCGCCGCCCCTCCCTCCTTGTCCAATTCGGACTAGGGGGAGAGGGGGCGCGTGGCCTGCCCTGGCAGCCCCTCCTCTTCTCCACTTTAGGCCCATGAGGCCCATTAACCCTAGGGCACCCTAGGGTAGGGGTCTCCAGTACAGATCATTTTTTTGAAAGCGCCTCCACTACAAATCGGCTTCTCCCTCGTCCTCTTGAAGAAAACTGATGATGCATGCGACGGTAGGGTTTGTAGGAGTACTACTATGGCGTGCGGGGCCACGTCTTAGTAAACGGGAGAGGGATTGAGTTCGATTCGACGCCTTAAATATGTGTGGGCCGCTTGGTTTAGGGGAACAAGGTAGCATTTTGGGTTCGGGGACCAGTGGAGATATAGTACGTACAAAAAATTGTGGACGTAGGTTCGACTGAAAGGCAATGATGCATGGGCCCTGCATTTTGATATACCTGGGGCCGCGTGAAATTTGCTACTCTACTCAAAACTAGTAAGGTACACATGCATTGAACACATGAGATTTTGAAACCAAATTATGAATAATTACACACTATAGCATGTAAACTTTTGAGTCATATATGCATGATGTAGATGTTCGCTTAGTTCTGTAGTTCATCTCATTAAAAATCAATTAGTTTTATAAAAATGTTAAGATTCATGGGGTTGTGCATTGTAAAGCATAAAGTAAAAAAACAAATAATGGCAATTCATTTAGAAAAAAAATTCAATTATGATACGGAAGATTCTAGAACAAAGGAGAAGTGCTTGTGTTTTGAGGTTTGTGCATTATGCTTAAGTTCAACCATGGAGTCTTCAAAATTGTACATGTGGTAGATCTGGTGGAATGTTGATGGTATCCAACGGCCAGTAGTGCTCGGATTTGCCATCTGTGCACTGTCAGATTAGCTTCATCCAGCGACCATCTTTCAAAGTTATTCGCACACTATATAGTTCTTGTGCTATAGTTGCATGTCTTGGAAAAAAGCTACTAGTGGGTTGTACTAGCTATTTAGGAATAGAAGATGTATACATGGAAGTTGTAGGGAAAGAGATGACATGGAGTATCTCAATTCCTATGAGTAGGGATTGGAAAAGAGATGTCATTTGGTTCACATCATAGGAACTTTTCTATTGAATCTAGAGATGACATGTATCTCAATTCCTATGAGGAGGGATTAGAAAAGAGATGTAATTTGGTTCATATCATAGGAAATTTTCTTTGAATATACGCTAATGTTTATTTTCTTTTGAAATTATGGGAGTATAGGAATCCATTCATATGAACCAAGTGGCTCTAAAGCTATAGAAATGATATCATGTATATTTCCTTTGAAATGCGGAGTATATGAATCTATTCCTATGAACCAATTGGCTCTAAAGGAAAAAATCCTATAAAAATCATATCATATAGAGTTCCTATGATATTCCTCCACACCAAAGGATGGTTGAAATTATTGCAGGTGATACGATGGTCTTTCTTTGTAGACTCCTCCCCCATCTTTATTGTTACCTCTCAAAGATGAATGAAATGATATATGCAGGGTATTCTACATGTGCAATTTGGTACACGAAAACTCGGTACAAAGTTTGCGAGTTCGAATTTTCAATAAAGCTATATGCAGTTCATTTTGGAACGGAGAGAGCATACGGCAGTTGCTAACACTCATGTGGAAGATTTGTGTGTAGGAGGAGTGGCTGTTCTGTTAAATGACATGGCAAAACTGACATTGTCGAATGCCGATCTAACGGTTCTTACGACATTCGCTAGGAAAAGGCTTGTGGTGAACGTTTGTCGGATAATGATTTACGGACACATGCATTGCATAGATACGTGCCCCCTCTCTCTCACGCACATGCACCCTCACGAGTCACGACTCTCCCGAGGCCTCTCGCACCCTCCGTTTATCTGCAGGTAGACGTCACACACATATGTGCTCTTCACACCCTACCCCCAGAACTTATAGAAAACAAAAGACATCCCACACATTTTATTTTAGCTCACATGTCACACACTTATACTATTATTCTTGGGAGAATGTTCTTTGGGCATAGTATATTGTACTCCCAGAAGAGAAGCGGTGCACACACGCACTAGTTCTCTCACACCCACTCGCGGGTACACGTAGGAGCACATTTTTTTGAAGCTGGTACAACAAAATCACTCCACTATATATATATAAGCATGATCCTTAGCGCTTGATTTACTAGGGTTCCTCTCGTTCACTCCCTCATGCTCTCCAGATCTAAGAAAGACATAGGTGGCCACACTCTCTCTCAGCTCACAGCTGGTCACAAATCCGGCCGGAAAACCTCGACCGGGGCAGGGGTGTAGGTGCATTGTTCACGCTGTCGTAGGCGGCGAGGGAGGAGACCAACGTCTTCCCGCGCGTCCCGATCGGTGGCCGTGTTGTTCTCTCCGAGAGAGCACCGGCTCAGGAGGGCCTCCGACCCCTTCTTCCTCCCTGCGGTATTGTGGCCAAGATGCGGCCTCCCGGCGCCATCTTTGCCACATGCCGACAACCCTCAGGTATATATTCCTTCGAAACCTTCCTTGCTCTACTGTCCCAGCTCCCCACTTGGCTTCGTGTGGATCTTTTTCTACTTCCCTCCGTTGTTCCAAAGCCACATAGACTTTTACTATTATTAGAGTTAAAGCTAGTTCATACAGTCGACTCTAAGAGTTGGTTCAAACATGGAATAAAGTGAGAAAGCTGTAGCATGAATCTAGGACTTGGTTCTAAGAGGAAACGGGGGAAAGTAGTAGATACTGGTGAGGGAGTCCTGGATTAGGGGGTATCCGGATAGCCGGATTATATCCTTTGGCTGGACTGTTGGACTATGAAGATACAAGATTGAAGACTTCGTCCCGTGTCCGGATGGGACTCTCCTTGGAGTGGAAGGAAAGCTTGGCAATAAGGATATGTAGATCTCCTTCCTTGTAATCGACTATGTGTAACCCTAGCCCCCTCCGGTGTCTATATAAACCAGAGGGTTTAGTCCGTAGGACCAAGAACAACAATCATACCATAGGCTAGCTTCTAGGGTTTAGCCTCTTCGATCTCGTGGTAGATCAACTCTTGTAATACTCATATCTCAAGATCAATCAAGCAGGAGTAGGGTTTTACATCCATTGAGAGGGCTCGAACCTGGGTAAAAACATCGTGTCCCCCGTCTCCTGTTACCATCCTCCTAGACGCACAGTTCGGGACCCCGTACCCGAGATCTGCCGGTTTTGACACCGACATTGGTGCTTTCATTGAGAGTTCCTCTGTGTCGTCATCGTTAGGCTTGATGGCTCCTTCAATCATCGATAGCGATGCAGTCCAGGGTGAGACTTTTCTCCCCGGACAGATCTTCGTATTCGGCGGCTTCGCACTGTGGGCCAACTCGCTTGGCCATCTGGAGCAGATCGAGAGTTACGCCCCTGGCCACTAGGTCATGTTTGGAAGTTTAAACTACACGGCCGACATCTGCGAAGACTTGATCTTCGACGGTTTCGAGCCCTTGCCGAGTGCGCTGCACGGTCACGATGAGCATGATTTAGCTCTACCATCGGACAGTGTTCAGGAGATCGCACCGGCAATCGCTCCGACCCTCAATTCGGAGCCAATTGCGCCATCCCTGGACGGGTGGATAGACCCTGCCGCGGAGGCCGCATTCTCAGCGGCGATCGAGCAAAGTATCAACCTTACCCTTCACGAGAGCCTTGATGCCTAACTGCCGGATTCTTCCCCGGCCACGGACTCCGAACCGCCTGTGCCCGTGCCTATCGAATCCGACTGGGCGCCGATCATGGAGTTCACCTCCGCGGATATCTTTCAGCACTCGCCCTTCGGCGACATATTGAACTCATTAAGTTCTCTCTCATTGTCAGGAGAGTCTTGGCCGAACTATGTCCGGCAGGATTGGGATGCGGATGACGAAGAAATTCGCCGCCCACCCACCACCCACTTAGTAGCCACTGTCAACAATTTGACCGACATGCTCGACTTCGACTCTGAAGACATCGACGGTATGGACGACGATGTAGGAGACGAACAAGAACCACTGCCCACAGGGCACTGGACAGCCACCTCATCATATGATATATATATGGTGGACACACCCAAAGAAGGCAATGGTGACGGGACAGCGGAGGATGACCCCTCCAAGAAGCAACCCAAGCGCCGACATCAGCAACGCCGCTCTAAGTCTCGCCAAGGCAAAAGCGGTGATACCAGCACAAGAGATAATAGCACTCCAGACAGTGCTGAAGATGACGACAATCCCCTCCAGCAAGATTTAGAGAAGGAGGATGGAGAAGCCAGCCCTCCCGAGAGAGTGGCAGATGGAGAGGCGGAGGATGATAATTACATGCCTCCCTCCGATGATGAGGCAAGCCTTGACGATGACGAATTTGTCATGCCTGAGGATCCCGTCGAGCAAGAGCGCTTCAAGCGCCGACTTATAGCCATGGCAAATAGCCTTAAGAAAAACCAACAGCAGCTTCGAGCTGATCAAGATTTGCTAGCTGACAGATGGACTGAAGTCCTTGCGGCCGAGGAATATGAACTCGAACGCCCCTCCAAGAGTTACCTAAAGCGCAGGTTGCTACCCCGACTGGAGGAGGAAGCATTAAAACCTACATCTCCAGCGTATGATGCGGCTGATCGGCCACCTCGTGGCCGCAACAAAGAGGCATTTCAGCCAAAAGCTTAGCCCGCACCCCGACGCCACTCAAATAAAAATGTCAAGGCATGGGGAAACATGCTAGACCTGTGAGACGTATTGGAGGACAAAGCAAAACACGCAAGATTGATCTACGGATCACGAGGGCATGCCACTATGCGAGACGATAACCATCACGCCGGATACAGTAAAAGTAAATCTGGCCGGGCCGAACACAGCGGACAAGACTCATTCGAGCTGCGTCACGATATAGCCTAGTACAGAGGCGCCGCACACCCCCTATGCTTCACAGACGATGTAATGGATCACCAAATCCCAGAGGGTTTCAAACCCGTAAATATCGAATCATACGACGGTACAACAGATCCTGCGGTATGGATCGAGGACTTCCTCCTGCACATCCACATGGCCTGCGGTGACGATCTACACGCCATCAAATACCTCCCACTCAAACTCAAAGGACCAGCTCGGCATTGGCTCAACAGCTTGCCAGCAGAATCCATTGGCTGTTGGGAAGATCTGGAAGCCGCATTCCTCGACAACTTCCAGGGCACTTATGTGCGACCACCAGATGTCGATGACTTGAGCCACATAATTCAGTAGCCATAGGAATCGGCCAGGCAATTCTGGACACGGTTCCTGACAAAGAAAAATCAAATTGTTGACTGTCCGGATGCAGAGGCCCTAGCTGCTTTTAAGCACAACATCCACGACGAGTGGCTCGCTCGGCACCTTGGCCAGGAAAAGCCGAAATCTATGGCAGCCCTCACGAAACTCATGATCCGCTTTTGCGCGGGAGAGGACAACTGGCTGGCTCGAAGCAATAACATATCAAAGAACCACGGTACTTCGGATACCAAGGATAGTAATGGCAGGTCACGTCGCAACAAACACAAGCGCCGCATCAACAGCGACAATATCGAGGATACGACAGTCAATGCTGGATTCAGAGGTTCTAAACCCGGTCAGCGGAAAAAGCCATTCAAAAGAAGCACTCCGGGCCCGTCCAGTTTGGACCGTATACTCGATTGCTCGTGTCAAATACAAGGCACCCCCGACAAGGCAGCCAACCACACCAACAGGGAATGTTGGGTGTTCAAGCAGGCCGGCAAGTTAAATGCCAAAAACAAATATAAGGGGTTACATAGCGATGACGAGGAGGAGCCCCGGCCGCCGAACACCGGAGGACAGAAGAGGTTCCCCCCACAAGTGCAGACAGTGAACATGATATACGCAACCCACATCCCCAAGAGGGAGTGGAAGCGTGCGCTAAGGGACGTATATGCATTGGAGCCAGTCGCCCCAAAGTTCAACCCATTGTCCTCCTGTCCGATCACCTTCGATCTCAGGGACCACCCCACTAGTATCCATCATGGCGGATTCGCCGCACTGGTCCTAGACCCAATCATCGACGGATTTCACGTCACTCGAGTCCTTATGGACGGCAGCAGCAGCCTGAACCTGCTTTATCAGGACACAGTGCGCAAAATGGGTATAGACCCCTCAAGGATCAAACCCACAAAAACGACCTTCAAAGGCGTCATACTAGGTGTAGAGGCCCATTGCACAGGCTCAGTCACACTGGAAGTGGTCTTCGGATCCCCGGATAACTTCTGAAGCGAGGAGTTAATCTTCGATTTAGTCCCGTTCCGCAGTGGCTATCATGCACTGCTCGGGCGAACCGCATTTGCGAGATTCAATGCGGTACCGCATTATGCATACCTCAAGCTCAAGATGCCAGGACCTCGGGGGGTCATCACAGTCAATGGAAACACAAAGCGCTCTCTCTGCACAGAGGAGCACACTGCGACCCTCACAACAGAAGCACAAAGCAGCCTCTTCAGGCAATCCACCAGTTCGGTGATTAAACACCTGGACACCATCAAGCGCGCCCGGAGTAATCTGCAACAAGACTGCCTGGCACGTTCCGAGCTCACATAGCAATGCGGCCCCCACCCCAGTCCCAGCCAAACGGCGAAATCCGTGCCACGTGTACATAATTACATACACATTGAAAATACCATGGCCATAGGTGGGGGGGGGGCACGACTACGGCACGCCCCAAAACGCGGCTCAACCGCACCAGGGGCTTCCCGCTTTGTTATTTTTTCTCTCTTTCAGGACTTTACTCTCTGGAAACCCCGTCCGGCAGTACGATTGCCGGACACACGATACAACAACCAAGGAGGGAGAAAGCTACGTCGCACCATGGAACTCCCAGGTGGTCTCTGATAACGAGTGAAATACCTGCTTTAAATACCATTCCTCAGCTTGCCCTTGGAGGGGACATGTCAAATAGTCCTACTTTTTGCTTATCGCACTACTTGTATCATTCTGCTTCGACGCACCTTTTTGAATAAACAATGCATAGCACTAGACTATTACCGCATCCTCTATTCTTTTTTATATATATGTTCATTCATGACATTGAGCACCCGTACACTCTGGTACGGCCAATACGCCAGGGGCTTAAGCGTACCCCGTAATACGGCGTGAGAAGTCCGAACACTTTCGACAGTGCGACACCCCGAACTTATAGTATTATATGCATCAGCTCCGAATCATGTCTTGGGTCAATAGTTGGGTTTGCCCGGCTCCCATGTTTTGGTACCTTACGTTCCGCTATATCGGCTAAGGTAGCACTGGGAGAACTACTATGATTGTTCCTCGGTTCATCTGGGCAAGCACCTTAGTAGAGAAAGCTAAAACTGACTGTCATGATAAGGCGAGAGCTGGTCGCTGTTCGAGAGGTCTCGAGTCCCTAAAGACTTATGCCGCTTAGGGAGAGGAGTCGGCTTTGTCTAGCTTAGGCGTGTATAGCGCCCCGAATTTGGCCTTCCGAAGGCTTCGCCAAAATTTAAAATTGTAGACTTCTATGGCTATGTGAGAGTGATAAAGCATTATAGTCCGATTGCCTTGTTCGTTGTGCTGAGCACCTCCCTCGAAGGACCCAACAATGGGAAAAAGAGTGCTCAGATTTATCCCAAACACCCCAGCACTCGTGGCATGGGGGCAAAAGCCGACAACTGGCCATCTCTCAGATTTGATAAACAGTCGCACAGAAGGTAATACTTTAAATTCAAACAAGTGTTGCATAGCGCACATGAACAAGTTTTCATAATACATGATCACACGAGCAAGTTCATTCAAAAATTACATCCTTCGCACACTCGTCCGCCACAAGACGTGCACCCTTCAGGACACCCTCATAATAAATTTCAGGGTGGCGATGCTCCTTGCCCTGCGGCGGCCCCTCCTTCACCAGCTTCTCGGTGTCCATCTTGGCCCAGTGCACCTTCGCACGGGCAAAAGCCCGGCGTGCACCTTTGATGCAGACGGACCGCTTTATGACTTCCAGTCGTGGGCAGGCATCCACAAGCCGCCTCACTAGGCCGAAGTAGCTATTGGGAAGAGAGTCGCCAGGCGACATCCAGACTATAAGGCCCCTCATGGCCTGTTCGGCTGCCTTGTGCAGCTCGACCAGTTGCTTCAGCTGGTCGCTCACAGGCATCGGGTGTTCGGTCCCAGTATACTGAGACCAGAACAACTTCTCCGTCGAGCTTCCCTCCTCGGCCTGGTAGTACTTTGCGGCACCCACACGCTGCGGGGCAAACCTGCGAATGCTCCTGGAGAGCTCCGGACTCAGGTAAGTAACAAGTAATTTACTTTCACATGCTTGCTTTGCATAATGAATGCCTTACCCGCCACTATCTTCCTCATCGCCTCAATTTCCTGGAGGGCCTTTTGGGCTTCAGCCTTGGCATGCTTTGTGCTCTCGAGGGCCGCGGCAAGCTCGGACTCTCGCATCTTCGAGTCAAGCTCCAAAGTCTCATGCTTCTTCACGAGAGCCTGGAGCTCTTGCTGCACCTCGCCCACCCGTGCCTCTTGTTTCTCCCGCTCGGTGCGCTCCTTGGCCGCTTTGTTTTCAGCCTCAGACAACGCTCGCTTCAAGGTCGCCACTTCGATCATGGCCCCTGGCACATCCATGATGATCCTATCATTTTGCAACCACATCTTTTTTATATATATAGACAATGTATTACTTACCTTTGTTCTCCTCGAGCTGCCTCTTGGCAAGGCCGAGTTCTTTCTCGGACCGCTCGAGGTTCTGCTTCAGTGCGGCGACCTCCACAGTCAGTGCGGCAGAGGTCAGCAGCGAAGCCTGCATACGCATATAGACATACTTGTATTAGACTCCTGCAGATATTATTTGATCCTCTATTTGGCTTTTCTTTGTGAACACCAAACAGAGCATCATGGGCTACTGTCTATGCGGTAATATTTTCCTATATTTTAAGTACTTACCTCAAAGCCTGTTAGAAGGCTGGCACAGGCTTCAGTCAGTCCGCTCTTAGCGGACTGAACCTTCTTGATCACCGCACTCATAATAGTGCGGTGCTCTTCATCGATGGAAGCGCCGCAAAGCGCTCCCAGCAGGTTGTCCGGTGCCTCTGGATAGACAGAGGTCACTGGCACGGGCGGCTTGCCCCTCTTGGCAGGGGGGTGCCTGCCGGAGTCCAGAACCACTGGAGGTTCCGGCGCGGTGTTCGGCTGAGGGCCGAACTTGGAGCCCTTGGGAGTCTTGCTCCCTTTGCGCCTGGAGTCCGGAAGGTCGCCTTGAGGCGCCTCCAAGACTACCTCCCCTCGGTTCGGTGCCCCTTGAGACAATACCTCGACATTGTCTGTAGGGCGAGGAGAGGAGGCGGTTGGAAGTGAATCGCTATTCATATCCGACGAGTCCAAGGAACCATCCGACGAGGATACGTCGATGCGGGCTCGGGGTGGACTGCATGATCATATTCGATGTTAGGAGAAGCAGTGCAATAAAAGTATGCTATGAGTTACTCTGGTATCCGAATACTTACGACTTTGTCAGGGGCTTGGCCCTGAGTAACCACTTGTTTTCGCTGTCGGCGGCGGCGGTGGAACAGTCCGGAAGGAGAGTCCTTCCCTTCTTGGACCCTCCGGCCTCCCCGGTTGGGGCAGCCTTCCTTTTCCTGTCTCCCCCAGCTGGAGGGGGAGAACCGTCATCTTCCTCCTCCTCGTTTTCACGGGAGGAGTGCGTCTCGGAGTTATTGGACGATGAGTCTGATACCACCTGGCGCCGGGAACTCTTTCGGGTTCCCGTGGCCTTCTTCTTGATCTTCTTCTCCGGCCCCTCATAAGGAGGCAGAGTCCGCATCTCCGTCAGGAGAGCGTCTGCAGGGTCTTCGGGCAGAGGGGCTGGACAATCAATCTGCTCCGATGTCTCCACCCAGTCCTGTCAAAGGCATGGGGGCTCAAACCGCGCACATGGTTAAACTATGGAAAATAAATACCCTACAAGGTGTACAGAACTTACCGGATTCGCAGGGCGTGTCGCGCTTAGCCCGCGGTCCTCGGTAAGGGGAGGGGGGACCTTGGCGCACTTGAACAACACCTTCCAGACATCCTTATGCGTCGTGTTGAAGAGCTCCCGTAGAGTCTAGTGCTGGGCCGGGTCGAACTCCCATAAGTTGAAAGCCCGTCGTTGACACGGGAGGATCCGGCGGAAGAGCATGACCTGGACTATGTTGACAAGCTTGAGTTTCTTGCCTATCATGTTTCGGATACACTTCTGGAGTCCGTCCAGCTCCAGCGATGAGCCCCAGGACAGGCCCTTCTCCTTCGAGGAAGTGAGCCGCGTGGGGATTCCGGATCGAAACTCGGGGGCCGCCACCCAGTAAGTTTCGCGTGGCTCAGTGATGTAGAACCACCCCGATTGCCACCCCTTTATGGTCTCCACATAGGAGCCCTCGGCCATGTAACGTTGGGCATTTTGCCCACCATCGCTCCGCCGCATTCCGCTTGTTGGCCGCCTACTACCTTCGGTTTGACATTGAAGGTCTTCAGCCATAGGCCGAAGTGGGGCCGGACGCAGAGGAAAGCCTCGCACACGACGATGAACGCCGAGATGTTGAGGATGAAATTCGGAGCTAGATCATGGAAGTCCAGCCCATAATAGAACATAAGGCCGCAGATGAATGGATGGAGGGGAAACCCCAGTCCGCGGACGAAGTGGGTGAGGAAAACCACCCTTTCGTAAGGTTCCGGGGTAGGGACGATCTGCCCCGCAGCTGGCAGCCGGTGCGCAATATCCGCGGCTAAGTATCTGGCCCCGCACAGCTTTTTGATGTCTCCCTCCGTAACGGAGGAGACCATCCACTTGCCTCCCGCTCCGGACATGTTTGGAGAGGGTTGAGGAGAAGGATGTGAACATGGGCGCTGGAGCTCAAGTGTGCGAGAATGGATGAGCAAGGAGGAAGAAGGCGTGGGTAGAAAAAGGTGAACCCTTATCCCTTTATAAGGGCGGACGAAACTATGCGCCCCTACCAGCCTGGTAAAACTCGCTTATCCCCCAAGCATCGTAATTGATGGCGCGGTTGGGTTACCCACGTCTGTATTGATGGGAATCCCATAAAAAGGGGACACGATCTCTGCTTTGACAAGACGTGCCAAGGAAACCACCTCGTGAAACACGCTGAGGTTGGTTGTGAAAAACGATTCGAATGGTGACCTAGCTATGGTGTGATGTTACACTGCGGAATGCATTGGCAGATTAGATTTGTGAAAATATTATACTCTCTACGGTTGTATGTGGAACTTGTTTTGCAAAGCCGGACACGATCCTCGTGTTCAAAATCTTCTATGAAGCATTCGGAGAATGAACCCGCCTTGCAATGCCGAAGACAATTTACGCGTCGGACTCATCGTCATTGAAGCCTGGTTCAGGGGCTACCGAGGGAGTCCTGGATTAGGGGGTATCCGGACAGCCGGATTATATCCTTTGGCCGTACTGTTGGACTATGAAGATACAAGATTGAAGACTTTGTCCCGTTTCCGGATGGGACTCTCCTTGGCATGGATGGCAAGCTTGGCAATACGGATATGTAGATCTCCTTCCTTGTAACCGACTCTGTGTAACCCTAGCCCCCTCCAGTGTCTATATAAACCGGAGGGTTTAGTCCGTAGGACCAAGAACAACAATCATAACATAGGCTAGCTTCTAGGGTTTAGCCTCTTCAATCTCGTGGTAGATCAACTCTTGTAATACTCATAACATCAAGATCAATCAAGCAGGAGTAGGGTTTTACCTCCATCGAGAGGGCCCGAACCTGGGTAAAAACATCATGTCCCCCGTCTCCTATTACCATCCGCCTAGACGCACAGTTCGGGACCCCGTACCCGAGATCCGCCGGTTTTGACACCGACAACTGGCTACCCAACCGGTCTCTTGGTTGAAAAGATGAAGAAAGCATGGTGGATGGAGAAGGGTGGGGGGAAGTGGACCTATCTCTTGGTTGAAAAAGGAAAGAAAGTGACGGGTGTTGGGGGACAACGCAAATGAGAATGAGCAGGTCTAGATTTCCTGTGCTCACATAGGAAAATGTCGCCCAGGAGATAAAAATGGGACAAATGCAGACATGCTGCCTGAGTGTTTGCCACTCTTGGCAACCACATCTACCTCACCACTTTATGCCCCTACTGTCCCTACGCCCATATCGCTACCGTTAATGTAAAATCACATGAAGCATTAAGCAATGCCACCTAATGTCACTATAAGTAATGGTCTAGTGCCGTCGATAAATTGAAGCAATGCCACCACCATTTTATGAAGTGCTTCCTTGCTTTATTGCCCATGAATTGTGTTTTTGCAGTTACACTTAAATCTCACACCGCTAACATTGCTTCATCCTAGTGGAACTGCACAAATTTGATTGCACATTTACTGACCATGTGCTACTCTCATGACACTAATATTAATGCTATTGTTCTGCATGTTAATCCAGTGGCAGTGTTGATGTGATGTGATGCTACTTACTTAAGGACACTTTCATACTGTCAATCTAGTACCAATTATAACACAATAGATGTTGTTGTTAATCATACGCTACTGCAAATATCTGTCACTGTTTAAATAACCGTATTTCGTATTTGCGCAAATAGGGATGTCTGTCTCCATATTGTTTCGGGATGTCTGTCTTCATATCGTTTCTATCCGCGCAATCAAAAGCGCACACCTCAGTTTTAGTAGAACTGCGCAAAATGAGATGGCTATCCCTCGTTGTCTCGTCTAACCACCCGTCTTCCAGGTATTCCTACGTTGGTAGTTACTAGGTAGACTAACCAACGCAATATAAAAGAAGTTGATTCGTACGTTTTAATTCCTGATTGGAGTGTAGGGACGAGCGAAAACAACTGCATCCTAGTCCGGAATGCACTTTCTACCAATTCATCCATGGACCAAGGACTAGCTGGTACGGCTGCACGGCAGTTTTTTGGACAGGTGCGCGGACAAGAGGCATTGTTGTCTGCTTATTTATGCAAATAGCGGTGCTTAAATTTAGTGGAATGCAAAAGAATTTCACTTGGTCAGTACACTACACGGTTCAGTTCAGCATTCCAGCCGAGAACACAATTATAATTGGTTATTCTGGAATGAGAGAACCTAACCCTGGATGGTGGCAACAAGAAAAAACCAGAGTGAACTCCATGAAATTTATGCCTGCCGGGAGGCCCTTTGCTCAAAGAAGCCTTGCTTGTTTTTTCCATGTTTGTAAACCTTCTCACAACTTTGTCTTTTGCTGTGAACTAGTATATATTTGTTATGTTCTATGAATCATTGAGATGTATGACATTTCTTAACTTATGATTTTCAAGTTTTTTATGAAGCCAAGTTTAATGTGAGTGTTGCACATGAACGCTGGACTAGCGTGTGAACGTTTGGAATTTACATTGTGGCCTCAGTTAACTGCATGAGCCACTGTAACAAGATACATAGTTTCTTATATGTCAGACAGCAGATTGTTGATTGTTAGCTGGTCGATAGCCTAGTGTTGAAGCGAGCTGAGCCAATGTGCCGTGTTTTGCACAACTCCTTACAAGTGGGGTAGCACCAACAGTGTTTACAAGTACTTATGTATACGTCGGTGCACAATTCTCGAACGAGTACTCTATGTCATCAGAACACACACTGCTCGTATGATAAACTATGACAACTTATGTCTTACCATGCCATATTCATGAAAAAACTAGTGAGGACACATATGTTTCGGCAACAATTACGATGGTTCTCACATGATTCACGGGCACACAAAAGTAGCAGCAGTTCCCATAGACGGATTCAAATAGAGTACTAGCCCCAGTGGGCTCAATAACAGGCAAGGCTCGGATAATTAGACACAATCCAAACTACTATTAAACACTAGCTGGGGCAACTATTTCATGCCTCGATCTAATTTGGGCTGGACACAAGACGGACCTTGCCATGAACATCATCGAGGACGTCCGGCAGCAGCTCAATCCTGTGAACCTTCATGAAGACAACCTTGTGGCCTTGCCACTCATCCACTTTTTTGGATGCATGCCATGTCATCTTCCTGCGTAAGCTTGACAAGAACAGTATGCCTCACAAACGAAGGAGTAGCTTTGAACTTCTTGTGCTTCAGTATACCCTGGACAACACGCCTGACAACAGTGAGGCTGGAATACAACTCTTCATTGGTATAAGCGCAAATGGCTTCCAGGATCCAACAGCCTAAAAACTCCATTTTCCCAGTCCGTATATTCAGGTCATCTGCCTCATAGCGAGTGACATGTACAACCACACAATCCTTGTCTGCATCAGGGCTCTATGAAACAGAAACAAATTCTAAATTACTTTCCAGTATAAGAAACACAAGTTATTTAAACCACTATGTATAGCATGGCATCGAAGCTAATAATTTTTTGCATTATTCATCACCACATACTTAGATGAAAAATCACAATCAAGATCAGCAAAGAAGAAAATCACCTTGGGTAGCTCA
>NC_041380.1:127091859-127098557 GCF_002162155.2 Triticum dicoccoides | reverse complement strand
ACTGCTCCTACAGTGCCACGGGGGCTGTAACCTCAAACGGGGCTTTGACCATCTTAGTAGTGGTCGTGAGCGTATCTGGGGTCGGCTCGGTGGCTGCCTCCATCTTCTTGGAGCTCTCTGTCTCGTGGGGATCAGCCTCCCGCGTCTGCTCCAATATCAGCAGATCTTTGCCTGGTTCTCGTTGGTCCATCATGAAACTGACGAATACTATGAGACCACTGAAAGGAAAACACAATCACAATGACAATGAAACAAAAAAGAGAGTGAGGATCGATTACTGCTTCGCAAAAGTTCTTTTTTTTCTCTGAATGAAAATATACCAACATCACGGATCCGCTTACCTTCCCTTCGTTGGGAGAGAAGAACAGTGGCAGATGCGAGTGTTGCCTTTCTTGAAGACGGTGAGGGAGAAGGGGATTCAGGGAAGAGTGAAATGATGTTGCTTCGTCCGTCAAACTTAGACTGCGGGGAGGTGGGGTTTTGTGATACGACGACTCGTTATTGCCGCGCTTTGACCGGGGTGACTCTCCGCCTGCATACTGCCTCCTAATTTGGTGGATGGTATTTGGCCCGCGTGTTGCATGGCCCACATGTCAGTGAACAAAAGTACAACGACATTCAGTAGAGGGAGACGTTTCGATGACCTAGGAGGAGCCAGAAGCGGTATTGTATCCACTGTACTAGTAGTAATTGTTTTTCTGGGTAGCTGTAGAGTGTCTCCACTATACTAGTAGTAATTGTTTCTCTGGGCCCAAGACAAAACAGCCCATCCACCCTAGTAAATAGTAAAATCAATTCAAAAGTCCATATATTTAATGAATGAGAGGTGCTACCCACACCCAGCACACCACCCCCCAAAAAACCTGGGTGTTCTTCTTCCTCCTCACTTCCACCCACCTCATGTCAGCTTGCTCCACTTGTACCCCGAAATTCCTCACCTCACTCCTATAGAAAACGCCAGCTCCCCTTCTTCCTCACTACTACAGGAAAACCCCAGCTCCCCTTCTTCTTCACTTGCACTACAACTAGGCTCGTCATTCATTACTCTGCTCAAATCCATGAGCGCGATGCGACGCCCTCGAGAAAAATGGAGTCGGCTGACCCCAGCGCCAAGAAGATGAGGCTCCCGCCAGCGGCGACGCCTGTTGTAGATCCCTCACCCGGCAGCGCGGGGAGAAGCGGCGACCCCGCCCCCACCGAATCCCAGGAACCCATAGAATCTTCGGTGGACCGCATCAGCGATCTCCCGGACACCGTCCTTGGGGAGATCATCTCGCTTCTACCCACCAAGGATTGCTGCCGCACCCAAGTCCTCTCAATTCGGTGTCACCCTCTATGGCGCGCCATGCCCCTTAATCTCGACTGTCATCAGCTATCTCTCTTCAATGATTTTGTAATCCCCAGAGCCATCATCTCCTCCCACCAGGGCTCCGTTCAAAGCCTATGCATCCCGTCATGCTACCTGAGCAAGCATACCATGCCCTGCATGGTGGACGCCTGGCTGAAATCCCCTGAATTCACATAACTACAACTGCTTGAGTTCTACTATTCCCCTGGAAATCACCTACCAGATACCGAACGCCATCTACCTGTGCCCTCAACACCGATGTCCATCTCACGGTTTTCCTCCTCTCTCCACACCTCCACCTTTGCCCTGTGCGACCTACCAGACAATCTGGTACTAAACCTTCGACTCCCATTTCTCAAGAAACTTTCACTTGTGCAGGTTCGTATATCGGAGGCCTCATTGCACATCATCATCCACTCCAGTTGCCCTGCCCTGCAGTGCTTGGTGCTTGTTTTCACAGTTAGAATCGGTTGTCTCCAAAAAGTTGCCTAACCTTGTAAGAATTGGAATTTCTTTTGATGGAAGGCAGCTCATCATCCAAGATGCCCCTTCACTTCAAAGGTTGATCCTTGATTCTAGTTATTCACCGTTGCAAATAACCCTCCTCTCTACGCCTACACTAGAGACCTTGGGTGTAATACATGATCTTTGTTCTCATTTCATTATGGTGTTTGGCTCCATAGTTCTTCAGGTACTTTATATTATCATCTACACTTGTAACCATAAGCTGCATTTTAAATTTCCACACATAAGTTATATGTCATCTTGGAGTACACATTTTGTACTAATATTATGTTCTATTCTCAATGAAGAGTTTCTCCATGGATGGCCTATCAATGGTGCTTGATTCTATCAAGATCTTATATATCCAAATGAATAGTTTTGATGCACATTGGAAGTTGTATATAAAGGTGATAATTTCATGTCTGGAGAAGTTGTATATAAAGGTGATAATTTCACGCACATTGGAAGCCCGCATATAGTGTACTAGAATTAACCGTTCAGCTGTTGCTCTTTTGACACTCTTTTTTTAGACCTTAACTGTTTTCAATCTTCATGTATATTTAGGCAACAGGACGGGGTAAGAAAGTTATAACCAGGCGGTGGATTCGGAAGCATCGGGATTTCCTCACTTCTCATGAGATTCGATTGAAGACAATAACGCTAGAATGATATGTAGCCAACCGTGCAAACACGAGATTTGTCACATTCATCCTGCTGAATGCGAGGTTACTATTGTCCATCAGGCTTAAGTTTATCAGCAGTATGGTTTTGACGGATGGGTGTGTGGAAGAGCAAAAAAGGAGTTTCAGGTGGGCAAAGGAGCTTCTGAACATGCCGGGCTTCTATTTACAACATATTGTGGTCATAATCTAGTAAATTTTATGACCCATGATGTTCATTCTATGGACCTGACCTATCCATTTGACGGTGAGTGCCGAAAACAGTGCTGGAGTTAGATGTTCTTGCCCTTTTCAACTCGGCTGTGAGTGTCATATTTTCTTTGAAGCAAGGCAAATGGCTTGCCAGTCGTTTAATTTAGAGTGAAATATTGTAACAACCGAGAGGAACAAGGATTTGACTGTACATGGAGAGGATGACACTAGGGACCCACCAGCGTCATGGCAGTACGCAAGCAAGTGCCTCTATAATACAAGCCCAAAAATATGATTCCTCCTAATGGTTGGACATCTGGGGCTCATGCCATTGTCAATGTAGTCAATAAACGAGAGAATTACTATACGAGCGGCTGACATCAGGGACCCAGCAGGTCGCGCAGTTTTTTTTTGAGGAACAAGCAGTTGTTATTTATACTAGTTTTAGCAACGGATCAGGGTAACAACGGGGCTGTGCGGGGGTTGTGGCCCGTCTAGCCAGGGTTTTATTTATGTTTACCACATCATGAGCCCATTTTTGTTTTTTTCTTGCTGAAAATGGCTAGCCCAGTTCTATTTTTTAAAAGAAATAACCAAACGAGGCCTACTTGCTTTATCAGCCCTACTGGGTTGCAAATCTTTCAAGACGAGGAGAGTTTCATTCGGTTTGCCCAGAAATGGGTTGTACATTTTTAAAACACATCAAACCGGGAATTAGTTTCAATTTTTTTTCCATTACAAGATTTTAAATTCCATTAATTTTTATGCGTGGACAATTATTTGGATTTTATATTTATATAAATTATTTTTCAAAATAGTTTCAATGTGAATCGATATTTCGGGATTAAAAACAGTTGACCGCGCCAAAATATGCAAAATTTCGTATACTTTTTAACCATGGCCACAATATGGGGTGTAATGCTAACAAAAAGAAGTTGGGCTCCAAAAAAATTCTTAAGAATTAGAAAATGGGTTGTACATTATTAGAAATAATGCACACGAGAGCAGTGACTGTTGGATGTCCATCCAACGGCTATCGTGCTTCTTCAATCTCTGGTCTTCCGGCTCTAGCCGCTCGAACAAGCACCGGCAGGACTGCATGCTCCCTCCTCCCGCGGCCGGCTATGCTTCCGTGCAGGCCTCACCGCCCCACCATACTCCCATCACTGGCCTAGCCATCCCTCTACTCACCCACACCTGCTGTTATTCTCCGGGGACGGCAGACAAACCAGTAAACCCTCATACTCCTCCGTGTGGGAAACAACTGCCGAGTCTTCCCTGGCTCTGTGTTGTTCCCTTCCCAGGCCTCGCCGTCGTCCACCGCCCTGGTGCTCTCGGCGCGGCCTGGTCAACGTGGTCAACGACCGACATGCATCTGAAGTGGACTCTACGTGCAGAGGCTGACAGCTGGGTCCATGGCCGCACGCAAGGAAATGCCTCCTTATTACGCGCAAAATAATCATTCCTCCACCTGACATCTGGGACCCATCGAAAGGTCCTCTGTATTTCGTGAAAAAAACATTACCGCCGCTGACAGCTCAGACCCACCAGCTATATCTTTGCATGCAAGGAAGTGCCTCCTTATTACGCACAGAAAAATGAAGACCCCCTGCTAGCTAGGACCCACCATAGTGGGTGGCTAACTTGTGGGCCTACTAAGATGACGGGGACGGAGGGCTTTGTCAACTTAGTCAATATGAACGATTCTAGCTCTAATGACCGTACGATGTCCATCCAACGGCCATAGTGCTACTTCAACCTCTGGTATTCTTGCTCCAGCCGCCCAAAGCAGCACTGGTCATGCCGCCTGCTCCTGCGTCCCGTGGCCGGCTGTGCTACCGCGCAGGCCTCACCGCCCCCATACTACTCCCACCGCGGGCCAGGCCATCCCTCCACTCACCCACACCTCCTGTTATTCTGCGGCGACGGCAGCCTCACACCGCAGCCGAACCAGTGAACCCTCGTACTCCTCTTCGCATGGGCATCCACTGCCGTGTCTTCCCCGGCTCTGCATCGCCCCCTTCCTAGGCCTCGCCGTCATCCACCGCCTTGGTGCTATCGGCGCGGCATGGTCAATATGGTCAACGACCGACTTCCATCAGAAGAGTACTGTACGTGGAGAGGCTGAAGCTGGGTTCACGGCCGCAGGTGGGTCCATGGCCACAGCCAAGTTTTTTGTGATTTGCCAAGTAAGTCGCTTTGTCAGGCCTGTTGGGCTGCAAATCTTTCAAGACGAGGAGAGCTTCATTCGGCTGGCCGAGAAAATGGCCTATCAGTAATGAGAAATGGGCTGTACATTTTTAAAACACATCAAACCGGCAATTAGTTTCAAATTTATTTTTTTCATTTTGAGATTTTAAATTGCATTGATTTTTATGCATGGAAAATTTGTTGGATTTTATATTGATATACATTTATTTTTAAAATCAGTTTGAATGTGACTCGAAATTTCTGGATTAAAAACAGTTCGGACCACAACGAAATATGCAAAATTTCGTATAATTTTTTAACCGTGGCCACAATATGGGCTGTAATGCTAACAAAAAGAATATGGGCTCCAAAAAAACCTTAAGAATTAGCAAATGGGTTGTACATTATTAGAAATAATGGCAGATGGCCTGTATGCTGTTTTCCACAGATTTGAGGCTTTCCTAAAAAAAGGTTGACGCAAAAGCAGTGACTGTTGGATGTCCATCCAACGGCCGTCGTGCTTCTTCAATCTCTGCTCTTCCTGCTCCAGCCGCTCAAACAAGCGCCGGCGGGACTGCCTGCTCCATCCTCCCCGCGATCGGCTATGCTGCCGCGCAGGCCTCACTGCTCCACCGTACTCCCATCGCTGGCCTAGCCATCCCTCTACACGCCCACACCTGCTGTTATTCTCCGGCGACGGCAGACGAACCAGTAAACCCTCGTACAATCGTACTCCCCTCCGCGCGGGAAACAACTGCCAAGTCTTCCCTGGCTCCGTGTCGTTCCCTTCCTAGGCCTCGCCGTCGTCCACCGCCCTGATGGTCTCGGTGCGGCCTGGTCAACATGGTCAACGACCGACATACATCTGAAGTGGACTGTATGTGGAGAGGCTGACAGCTGGGTCTATGGCCGCAAGCAAGGAAATGCCTCCTTATTACGCACAAAATAATGATTCCTCCACCTGACATCTGGGACCCACCGAAAGGGCCTTTATATTTCGAGAAAAAAACGTTACCGCCGCTGACAGCTTGGACCCACCAGCTATATCTTCGCACGCAAGGAACTGCCTCCTTATTACACACAAAAAATGAATACTCCCCCTGCTAGCTGGGACCCTGTATAGTGGCAGGCTGACTTGTGGGCCTACTAAGTTGACGGCAATGGAGGGCTTTGTCAACTTAGTCAATATGCACAATTCTAGCTCCAGTGACTGTAAGATGTCCGTCCAACGGTCGTAGTGCTTCTTCAACCTCTGGTCTTGTTGCTCCAGCCGCCCAAACCAGCGCCGGTCGTGCCTCGTGCTCCTGCCTCCCATGGCCGGCTGCGATGTGGCGGAGGCCTCACCTCCCCCTAACACTCCCACCGCTGGACAGGCCATCCCTCTACTCACCCACACCCCCTATTATTCTGCGGCGATGGCAGCCTCACACCGCAGCGAACTAGTGAACCCTCATACTCCTCTACGCGTGGGCATCCACTGCCGCGTCTTCCCCGGTACTGCGTCGTCCCCTTCCTAGGCCTCGCCGTCGTCCACCGCCCTGGTGCTCTTGGCCCGGCATGGTCAACATGGTCAAGGAACGACTTCCATCGGACGTGGACTATACGTGGAGAGGCTGACAGCTGGGTCCACGGCCGCAGCAAGGAAGTGCCTCCTTATTACGTGGAAAATAATGATTCCTCCACCTGACAGCAGGGACCCAACGGACAGGCCACCATATTTTGCGAAAAAAATGTTTCCCCCGTGACTACTGGGACCCAACGGACGGGCCACCGTATTTCATGAA
>NC_041380.1:127087391-127091597 GCF_002162155.2 Triticum dicoccoides | reverse complement strand
CCCATCAAAAGTGCCTCCTTATTACACAGAAAAAATGAATACTCCCCCTGCTAGCTAGGACCCACCTTGGTGGGAGGCTGACTTGTGGGCCTACTAAGTTGACGGGGATGGAGGGCTTTATCAACTTAGTCAATATGAACGATTCTAGCTCCAGTGACCGTACGATGTCCATCCAATGGCCGTAGTGCTTCTTCAACCTCTGGTCTTCTTGCTCCAGCCGCCCAAACAAGCGCCGGTCATGCCGCATGCTCCTGCCCTCCCGTGGCTGGCTGTGATGCCGCGGAGGCCTCACCACCCCTACTACTCCCACTACTGGCCATGCCATCCCTCTACTCAACCACACCCCCTGTTATTCTGCGGCGACGACAACCTCACACCGCAGCGAACCAATGAACCCTCATAATCCTCTACGCGTGGGCATCCACTGCCACGTCCTCCCCGGCTCCACGCCGTCCCCTTCCTAGGCCTCGCTGTCGTCCACCGCCCTGGTGCTCTCGGCGTGGTGTGGTCAACTTGGTCAAGGAGCGGCTTCCATTGGACGTGGACTGTACGTGGAGAGGCTGACAGCTGAGTCCACGGCCACAGCAAGGAAGTGCCTCCTTATTACGCGGAAAATAATGATTCCTCCACCTGACAGCAGGGATCCACCGGACGGGCAACCGTATTTCGCGAAAATAATGTTTCCCCCCTGACTGCTGGGAGCTACCAGCTACATCTTCGCACGCAAGGAAGTGCGTTCTGGCAAAAAAAAACCATTCGCCCCGCTGACTGCTGGGACCCACCAGCTACATCTTCGCACGCAAGGAAGTGTCTGACAGTCGGGACCCACCTGGTCGAAGCGTACGTAGCGTTGTCATTCTGGTCGTGAATGTGTACGTACATACTGGTCGATGTAGAGATGCACACATGTCGTAGTAGAGGCGCGCACGTAGCATGTACATGTACGTACAACGACCAGTGTGCAAGAAAGAAAATACGGCCACGTACGTACATGCGGGGGGGTCTCAAACGCCTACTCGCGCATACGTACGGCTAGGGCTCGTGGACATGGCTGGGTCGGAACGGAGAAACTACGTCGTCGTCGTGTTCATGGGGAGGCAACGGAATGCGTCGTGTTCATCGGGAGGCAACGGAACGCGTGGGAGCCAACCGGTTTGGACGGAACAGTCAATGGAAACGAGGCCTAGCGTACCGCACAACGGAGGAAACCGCCTTGTGTTCAACCGGCCACATTCGAAATGGGATCCTATTCATCGGGAGGGGTCTGGCATACCGCAAAACAGAGGAAACAGACCTCCTATGGTCGAAACAGGGTCCTGTTCATCGGGAGGGGTGTGGCGTACCGCAAAACATAGGAAATGGACTTGTGAGCGCTACGGTCGAAATGGGGGTCCCGTTCATCGGGAGGGGTGTGGCGTACCGCAAAATGGGACTCCACGGGATACTGTTCATCTCCACCATCGACCCCCTCTGGCCTCCACGGGCTACTGTTCATCCACCGTCGACCTCCTCCAGCCTCCACCTGCGACTGTTCATCCACGGGCTCCTGTTCATCCAGCCTCCACCGCGCGCTACTCCACCGGCTACTGTTCAACCAGCCCTCTCCACACGGGCTCCTATTCAACCACCCCTCCATGGGCTACTGTTCATCCATCCCTCCATCGTCTACTGTTCATCCAGTCCTCCACGGGGTCGTCCTGTTCATCCAGCCCTCCACGGGGTCCTATTCATCCAGCCCCAACCGGCTCGATCGATCGGGGTCCTATTCATCCAGAGGCAACCCCACGAGGACCTGTTCATCCACCCCCACCGGGAACTGTTCATCCAACCCCCCCCCAACAACGCTCACTGTTCATCCAGAGGCACATCGATCGGCTTTAGTCAGCAGCAGTAGCAAAGGAATCGCTCGATCGGGTTCAGTTCGGGTTCAGTAATGCATAGCCTGCAGTGCAATCGCTCGGGTTCAGTAGGCGAACGCCTAGCTCGGATTTAGTTAGAGCCCAACGCCTTGCACCCACGCGCGTTCGTGTATGAGAAAAACACACATCACTCGGCCCCGACCACCCACCGTAACTGGGAACACCCCGATATTTTTCTCGCCCTCTATTCAACCACGGTTTTTTCGTCATGGACAGCCCAAAGAATGTCATGCAGCTGCGTCTCCGGCCCGCCCAGGACAAAAATCCCATTTTCTGTCATGATTTTTTGTCATAGAGTAGGAGCCCACCACATCTATGATGACACCGGGTTTTGTCACAATTATCGTCATAGAAGTGTCATAAGTATGACAGAAAAAAATTCGTTCGGCCCAAAATGTCACGGATGCATCTTTTTTTGTAGTGTCAGTTTCTCCAACTTTAGTTGAATCAGATTTAACAAACAGGGTTCTTTCTGAACATCAAAAAGCAATCACTATACCGCATTGTGATTTTTGATGCATAGGTCAAAACGGTTCTTGCTAAGCCTGTAGCAGCCACGTAAAACTTGCAACTACAAAGTAGAGGACGTCTAACATGTTTTTGCAGGGCGTGTTGTGATGTGATATGGTCAAGACGTGATTATATAAATTATTGTATGAGATGATCATGTTTTGTAACACAGTTTCGGCAACTGGCAGGAGCCATGTGGTTGTTGCTTTATTGTATGAAATGCAATCGCCATGTAATTGCTTTACTTTATCATTAAGCATTAGCGATAGTCGTAGCAGAAATAGTTGGCGAGACGACAATGATGCTATGACAGAGATCAGGGTGTCAAGCTGGTGACGATGGTGATCATGATGGTGCTTTGGAGATGGAAATCAAAAGCACAAGATGATGATGGTCATATCATATCACTTATATTGATTTGTAAGATCCCAAATTTTCAATTTGGAATGTTATACATAGATCATTGATGTGGGATGAAGTTGGAGACCGACAGTTGTTTGGACCAGACTTGATCAAGGAGTCTGAAGAGAAAGTTAAGCTGATCTGAGATAGACTGAAGGTAGCTCAGTCCAGGCAGAAGAGTTATGCAGATTCGAAACGCAAGGAGGTAACCTATGAAATTGGAGACAGAGCATATCTGTGAGTATCACCCTTGGGAGGAGTGAAATGTTTTGGAGTCAAGGGAAAGTTAGCCCCAAGATTTGTAGGACCGTACCGAGTTTTGGAACGTATGGGAGAAGTTGCCTACAAGTTGGAGTTACCCGAATGACTGTCCCGAGTTCATGATGTATTTCATGTTTCACAGCTGAAGAAGTGTCATGCTGAGATGGCCGATATACCGTTAAGAGATACAATACCCTTGGAAGCGATTCAGTTGGACAGTGATTTGACCTATGAGGAGAAGCCAGTCAGGATTCTTGAATTTGCCAGCCGAGTCACCCGCAGCAAGGTTATCAAGTTTTGCAAAGTTCAGTGGAGCCACCATACCGAGGATGAAGCCACCTGGGAACGAGAGGATGATCTTCACAAAGACCACCCACACCTATTTTCTAGACAACCCGAATCTCGAGGGCGAGATTCATCATAAGGGGGGTAGGTTTGTAACATCCCAAATTTTCAATTTGGAATGTTATACATAGATCATTCATGCATATCATATTTTGTTGCATTTCGTTGCGTGATCCTCGAAATCCTAAGCAACTCAAGGACCCTCGGAGAGAGTTGGGGATTTCATTGTTTTCATATTTGAATTTTATCAAATATTGAAACAAGGATTATTGATTTTATTTATTTTTCTCTCCGAAAATATTTCATATTAAAATATATGAGAGGAGATAATATGACTTCTCCAAAATAATTGAAATATTGGAGGAAAAATATTAAAATCAAATATTTGATTTTATTCGGATTTTATTGCTATTTTATTTGCATTAGAAAAATTGCACGTTTTCCAAAATTGCATTTTAGGGCGAAGAAAATGTTCATCTCGTTCTAAATATTTTATTTAGACGGTGATTTTTTTTTTTGGTATTTTTAGTTTTTTGTTTTATTTTCTAGGATTAATTTAAGTTCCGGTGAAATTATTTAAAAAAATATATCAGCGCCCGACTGGGCCGAAGCCCAGCCGAGCAGGCCCGCTAGCCCTGCACCGCCGTCTCCCTCCATGAGACCGGGAGGCCGCTGCCGCCCCGACCCGGAGTCCGGCCGGGACTCCGCCTCCTCGCGCCGCTTGCCCCCTCCCCAAGCAGCCCCCCTCCTTAAATACCCCGCCATCGGA
>NC_041380.1:126996089-127087156 GCF_002162155.2 Triticum dicoccoides | reverse complement strand
CCGCCCCACACACCCCACCGCCGCATCCCCACCCCGCCGGAGCCGCCACACCTCACTAGAGCCTCGCTGGAGGTATACGCCTCGCCACCGTTCATTTTTTAAAACTGATCTGGTTCTTTAGAAACCCTAGTTCATTTTTTGATCGGTTTGCCGGTTTTCTCGGTTTAGTTTATTTAGCGGACGTTTGTCCGTACATTCGTTTTAATGAACGTTATTTGCTCGTTAATTACAGAAAACGAACGTTCATTCATTAGCCTGTTCATCAGTTTTCTTTTTCTCGGATTTTTCGCGATTATTTTCGATCGCGATTTCTGATCCAATTTTCGTTTCAGTTTATCTTTTCGCTCGTTTATCAGAATCAGGCGATTCAAGCGCCTAGATCTTTGTCTCGAAACCTTCTTTATGTGTTACCAACTTGAACATGATTTTGGTACTGTAAAATTTGACTTTAGTCTAGATTAGTAAACAGATCTTGTTTCTTTCACAGTTTGAGTTTCATTGCTCCGTTTGATTTGATTCTTTTTGCAAACCTGCGTTCTTAAGTTGAACTTTCTGGTTAGATCTTCTTATTTGAGATTTACCCGTGTTTCTTTGCTTGATTGCTTATGTATGCTATAGTTTGTTTGCGATAGAATTCCCGGAGTGCGAAGCCTGCTACTACGAGTCCCTAGGTTTTGCGGATCGCCAGCAAGGCAAGTAACACATTGATCATACTCTTGTCATACCCAGTTTTATGCATTAGTTCAATCCTCAAACATTGCATGATTAGGATGTGATTAACATGTGGGTTGGGAAGTAGTTGATGAGGTAGAACCTATTGCCCTGTTATATTCAAACCTTGGGAGTTACTTCTATGTATTGCTTATATTTCTATGCTATGCTCGTAGACGTGGATTGGGTTTGAGTCTATCCATGACAGATGTGAGCATTGTTCAAGAATTCGTCCGATTAATCGGTTAATGGGCCAGTTAATTGCTACTCATAGGATGGCCGAATTGAATAGCACATATTCGTCACGTTAACTTGTCAAGCCGATTAACTTGCCTGTGAAACCAATTAATAGGTTGTGAGACCGATTAATCGTTGTTGGCCCATTAATTTAGGGACAAACACAACCCAAAATTTTGGCCCGTAACCCCTCCAATCCCCCTCTCATTCCTCAATAGCTAGGGTTTGACCAAATTATTACATATTTGGTATATTACATAATGGAGAGCATGAGAGTATGATATAATACCTGGAAAACTAGATATATGTTGGTAGGTTCCTATTTAATCTACCGATTAATGGTCAGCCGATTAATCCAGATAATAGGCCGATTCACTGATTAATCGCTACTCCCAAGCCGACCGAGAAACTACCAGTTACCGATTTCCTTAACAATGGATGTGAGATTGTTAATTAATGGTTCAACTTAAGGTGGCAACTTAAATACACATCTGGGCAGATTGCTTGTCGGGCACCTAGAGAATCCAGTGTTGCCCTAGGATATCCCGGAGTACCCGTGTGATCATCCTAAGGTCCGCCACCCAGGCTCAAAGGGAACTGAGATATTTTCGTGCTAGAAACTTCCATGTGCAGCTACAAGCTATTATAGGCTCTAGCATAGTTGAGTAAGTTACATGAGCTCTTGAAGAGGTGGATCAGCAGGTAGAGGGATGTAGGTTTGGTATGGTCTTCCCGGAGTAAAGAGTTAATGTTTCTGAAAGACTGTGTCTCGGTCATCCGTTTCTCAAACACCATGTAGTGCGAGAAATCCAACGGAGGCGATTGAGTCTTGTGGGGAAAAGTGTGCAAACCTCTGCAGAGTGTACAAACTAATCATGGTTAGCCGTGTCCCCGATTATGGACAAATCTTGAGTATCTAGTACTTGGAGTATCCTAAGTATCTCATCACTCTAAATTAATATTGTTGGGTTGATAATTACTTTAATTGGGATTGAGTTGGAGGAACCTTCTCAATGATGTTTCAACCAACATGATAGTTAAAATAAAATATATTCCTTTGTTGTAGGAAAAAATTGGCTTTTCGCAAAAACTATAACCACAGAGCTTTCCACCAGCCAAATATGCATGTAGTGATAGCATTATTCTGTTCTTGCTCTACTGTGTTATATTGCCAGCATATTCCATGTGCTGACCCGTTTTTGGGTTGCAACATATTATGTTGCAGACTTTTCAGACAAGGAGTAAGGTTCGTTAGGTCGTTGTCGTGCAGCTCTGCTATGCCGTTGGAGTTGATGGACTCACTTTATCTTCCAATACTTCCGCTGTTATCATAATAGATGGCCTTAAGCCATATTTATTGTAATAAGTTCTCTTTTGAGACATTCGATGTAATAAGTGTGTGATTGCTACTCTGTTATAAATCCTTCAAGTACTGTGTGTGTCAGCATTACGGATCTAGGGATGACACTGAAGCACAGAGACTTGACCGTTTGAGGTCGGGTTGCTACAAGATGGTATCAGAGCACATGCTGGGTGTAGGACACGACCACTAAGATAAGCCATAGGTCACTCTTCTCTATTCATTTTTGACTCCTCTCCTATTTTCTACTCTTTAGGATGGTGGATGCAGGGATAAAGTTCACACAACCGGATGAAGACACACTCTTTGGACACCAATTGAAGGAAGTTACTAGGTACTTGAACATCGGAATACGAAGCTTCACCGGGACCTACAACACCACCTTACCAGAAGAGGAGCGATGGATGATTCAAGTTCAAGTTCCAGGAAGGACATTCTCGCCAACCACTAAGCCCATAGAATTTTCTTTTGATGCACCAACCTGGAGTCTAGGCAAGAGCATGGCAGCCCACATTACCATGGGATGTATTGGAGAGGTCTACAACAAGGATCTTAAGGATACTATCTATCAGATATGTGGACACCGAGATGAGCAATGGGAGATAGTTAGCACCCGGAAGGACAGATCCATTGCAGCTTTTATCCAGGAGTTAAACCAGCACATTCGACGCTAGGAGAATCAGATGTGCACAGACATGTTAGAATTGAAGAAGGCGAAGACAAGGATCACCGAGCTGGAAGAAGAACTCAAGTCTACACGTGATGGATATGAGGAGGAAATTGCAACACTATTGGAGAAGAATGACGACTTGATAAAGAAGATCGGAATATTCATGGGAGACCCCGCACCGAGAGGAGAGGACGACTGAGGGAGTCCTGGATTAGGGGGTGTTCGGGTAGCCGGAATATACCTTCGGTCGGACTCCTGGACTATGAAGATACAAGATTGAAGACTTCGTCCTGTGTCCGGATGGGACTTTCCTTGGCGTGGAAGGCAAGCTTGGCGATGCGATATTCAAAATCTCCTACCATTGTAACCGACTCTATGTAACCCTAACCCTATCCGGTGCCTATATAAACCGGAGGGTTGTAGTCCGTAGGACAGAATCAACTCCATACACAACAATCATACCATAGGCTAGCTTCTAGGGTTTAGCCTCCTTGATCTCGTGGTAGATCTACTCTTGTACTACCCATATCATCAATATTAATCAAGCAGGAGTAGGGTATTACCTCCATCGAGAGGGCCCAAACCTGGGTAAAACAAAGTGTTCCCTGCCTCCTATTACCATCCGGCCTAGACGCACAGTTCGGGACCCCCTACCCAAGATCCGCCGGTTTTGACACCGACATTGGTGCTTTCATTGAGAGTTCCTCTGTGTCGTCGCCTTTAGGCTCGATGGCTCCTTCGATCATCAACAACGATGCAGTCCAGGTTGAGACTTTTCTCCCCGGACAGATCTTCGTCTTCGGCGGCTTCGCACTGCGGGCCAATTCGCTTGGCCACCTTGAGCAGATCGAAAGCTATGCCCCTGGCCATGAGGTCAGGTTTGGAAGCCTAAACTACACGGCCGACATCCGCGGGGACTTGATCTTCGACGGATTCGAGCCAAAGCCAAGAGCGCCACACTGTCTCGATGGGCATGATATAGCTCTGCCGCCGAACAGCGATTTGGAGGCCGCACACGCACCGGTTCCGACCATTGATTCGGAGCCTACTGCGCCGATCGAGGATGAGTGGTTGGACGTCACCTCAGGGGCTGCGATCCCAAAAGCGATCGAGCCGAACGCTAGCCCCGCACTCTGCACAACCCGTGACTCCAAGGGTCCGGACTCCACCCCGGACTTCGAACCCCCCGCGCCCCTGCCAATCAAATCCGACTGGGCGCCGATAATGGAGTTCACCGCTGCAGACATCTTTTAGCACTCGCCTTTTGGCGACATTCTGAATTCTCTTAAGTCTCTCTCTTTATCAGGAGAGCCCTGGCCGGACTACGGTTAGCGAGGGGGGGATACGGACGGTGAGGAAATTCAAAGCCCACCCACCACCCACTTTGTAGCCACTGTCGACGATTTAACCGACATGCTTGACTTCGGCTCCGAAGACATCGACGACATGGACGACGATATAGGAGACGAACAGGAACCAGCACCTGTAGGGCGCTGGAAGGCCACCTCATCATATGACATATATATGGTGGATACTCCAAAAGATGGAGATGGCGATGGAACAGTGGGGGATGACGCCCCCAAGAAACAGCCAAAGCACCGGCGTCAGCGGCGCCGCTCTAAATCCCGCCAAAGAAAAAACGGTGATTCCGGCACGGGAGATAATACTACCCCGGATAGCACCGAAGAACACCCACCTCAGCAAGATTCGGCACAGGAAAATGGAGAAGCCAGCCCTCATGAGAGAGCGGCAGACTGAGAGGTCGAGGATGATAACTATACGCCTCCCTCCGAAGACGAGGCAAGCCTCGATGACGACGAATTCGTCATACCATCAGACCCCGCCGAACAAGAGCATTTTAACCGCAGGCTTTTAGCCACGGCAAGTAGCCTCAAGAAAAAGCAGCAACAGCTTAGAGCTGCCCAAGATTTGCTAGCTGACAGATGGACTGAAGTCCTTGCGGCCGAAGAGTATGAACTCGAATGCCCCTCCAGGAGTTACCCGAAGCGCAGGCCGCTACCCCGATCAGAGGAGGAAGCACCTACATCACCAGCGCATGACATGGCAGACTGGCCACCTCGCGGCCGCGACAGAGAGGCCTCTCGGCCCTCCACCCAAGCCATCCCCCGACGCCACTCAACTAAGGCATGGGAAAATGCGCCCGACCTGCGAGACATACTGGAAGATAAGGCAAGACAAACAAGATCGATCTACGGATCGCGCAGGCGCCCTACGACATGTGACAATGATGTTCACTCTGGATACAACAAATCCGGCCGGGCCGAACACAACAGACATAGCTCTTCCGAGCTGCGTCGTGATATAGCCCAGTACAGAGGTGCCGCACACCCGCTATGCTTCACGAATGAAGTAATGGATCATAAAATCCTAGAGGATTTCAAACCCATAAACATCGAGTCATACGATGGCACAATAGACCCGATGGTATGGATCGAGGATTATCTCCTTCACATCCACATGGCACGCGGCGATGATCTACACGCCATAAAATACCTCCCACTCAAACTTAAAGGACCGGCCCGGCATTGGCTTAACAGCTTGCCAGCAGACTCAATCGGTTCTTGGGAGGACCTGGAAGCCGCATTCCTCGACAACTTCCAGGGCACTTACGTACGACCGCCGGACGCCGACGACTTAAGCCACATAATTCAGCAGCCAGAAGAATCGGCTAGACAATTCTGGACACGGTTCCTAACAAAGAAAAACCAGATAGTCGACTGACCGAACGCAGAGGCCTTAGCAGCCTTGAAGCATAACATCCGCAACGAGTGGCTTGCCCGGCACCTGGGACAGGAAAAGCCGAAATCCATGGCAGCCCTCATGACACTCATGACCCGCTTTTGAGTGGGAGAAGACAGCTGGCTAGCTCGCAGTAACAACTTATCAAAGAACCCTGGTAATTTGGATACCAAGGACAAAAGTGGCAGGACACGTCGGAATAAGCAAAAACGCCGTGTTAACAGCGACAGCAATGAAGACACGGCATTCAATGCCAGATTCAAAGGCTATAAATCCGGTCAGCGGAAAAGGCCATTCAAAAAGAATACTCAGGGCCCGTCCAGTTTGGACCGAATACTCGATCGCTTATGCCAGTACATGGCACCCCCGAAAGGCCAGCCAATCACACTAACAGGGATTGTTGGGTGTTCAAGCAGGCAGGCAAGTTAAGGGCCGAAAACAGAGACAAGGGGCTGCACAGCAACGACGAGGAGCCCAAGCCGCCGAACAACAATGGACAGAAGGGCTTTCCCCCACAAGTGCGGACGGTGAACATGATATACGCAACCCACATTCCCAAGCGGGAGCGGAAGCGTGCGCTATGGGGCGTATACGCGATGGAGCCAGTCGCCCCAAAGTTCAACCCATGGTCCTCTTGCCCGATCACTTTTGATCGAAGGGACCATCCCACTAGGATCCGTCATGGCGGCTTCGCCGCATTGGTTATCCACCCAATCATCGACGGATTTCACATCACAAGAGTCCTCATGGACGGCGGCAGTAGCCTGAACCTGCTTTATCAGGATACAGTGCGGAAAATGGGCATAGATCCCTCAAGGATTAAGCCCACAAGAACGACCTTTAAAGGCGTTATACCAGGTGTAGAAGCCAACTGTACAGGCTCAGTAACACTTGACGTGGTCTTCGGATCCCCGGACAATTTCCGAAGCGAAGAGTTAATCTTTGATATAGTCCCGTTTCATAGTGGCTATCACGCCCTGCTCGGACGAACTGCATTCGCAAAGTTCAACGCGGTGCCGCACTACGCATATCTCAAACTCAAGATGCCAGGCCCTCGAGGAGTAATTACGGTCAACAGAAACACCGAATGCTCCCTCCGTACGGAGGAGCACATGGCGGCTCTCGCAGCGGAGGTACAAAGTAGCCTTCCCAAGCAATTCTCTAGTCCGGCCATTAAAAAGCCAGACACTGGCAAGCACGCCCGGAGTAACCGATAGCAGGACCGCCTGGCACACTCTAAGCAAGCATAGCAATGCGGCCCCAACCCCAGCTTTCGCGACATAGCGAAACCAGTACCTCGCATACATAACTACGCCCTTGAAATACCATGGGCACAGGGGAAGGGGCACAATAACAGCATGCCCAAAACACGGCCTAAAACGTACTAGGGGCTGCCGGATTCTTTTCCTAATTTTCTCTTACTTTCAAGACTCCATACTTTGGACGACTTGTTCGGCAACTCGACTGCCGCACAAACGATGCAAGATCCAGGGAGGCAGCCAAGCCATGCCGCATTATGGAACTCCCAGGTGGTCTCTGTTACGAGCGGTATACCTATTTTAAATACAATTCCCCGGCCTGCCCCTGGTCAGGACATACTGAATAGTCCAATATCTTTTGCTTACGCACTATTTGTATCGTTCGGCTTTGATAAATAGCCTCTCTATAAACAATGCTTAGCTTTTTGTCTATTTTTTGCATTACTCTCTTTTATATATGTTCATTAATGACATGTTGCACCCGTACACTATGGTATGACCAGTACGCCAGGGGCTTCAGTACCCTTTAATATGGTGTGAGAAGTCCGTACACTTTCACAAGTGCGGCACCCCGAACTTATAGCACTATATGCATCGGCTCCGAATCATGATTTGGGTCAATAGTTGGGTTTGCCCGGCTCCTATATTTTGGTGCCTTACGTTCCGCTATATCGGCTAAGGTAGCACTAGGAGAACCACTGTGATTGTGCCCCGGTTGAGCTGGGTTAAGCACCTCAGTGGAGAAAGCTAAAACTAACTGTCATGATGAGGCGAGAGACCGGTCGTTGTTCGAGAGGTTTTTTCGAGTCCCTAAAGGCTTATGCCGCTTCGAGCGAGGAGCTGGATAACCCCGGCCAAGGCGTGGATAGCGCCCCGAACTCGGTCTTCCAAACTAGGGGCTTCGCCGAAATTTAAAATTATAAAGTTCTATGGCTAAGTGAGAGTGTTCAAGCATTATAGTCCGATTGCCTGGTTCGTCGAGCTGAGCGCCTCCCTCGAAGGACCCAACCATGGGAAAAAGAGCGCCCAGGTTTATCATCGAACACCCCAGCACTAGTGGCATGGGGGCAGAAGCCGACGACTGGCCATCTCTCAATTTTTGATAAACGGCCGCATAGAAAATAATATTTTAAATTCAATAAGCATTGCTTAGTGCATATGAACAAGTTTTCAGCGCACAGGATAAACACGAGCGAGTTCATTCAAAAATTACATCCTTGGTGCATTCATCCGCCACAAGGCGGGCACCCGCAAGAACATCCTTATAGTAGTTCTAAGGCTTGCGATGCTCCTTCCTCGGCGGTGGCCCATCCCTCACAAGCTTTTCACCATCTAGCTTACCCCAGTGCACCTTTGCACGGGCAAGGGCCCTACGGGCACCTTCGATGCAGACGGAGCGCTTGATGACCTCGAGCCTTGGACAGGCCTCCACCAGCCGCTGCACCAGCCCGAAGTAGCTCCCAGGCAGGGCCTCTCCGGGCCACAGCCGAACTATGAAGCCCTTCATGGCCTGTTCGGCCGCCTTGTGGAGTTCGACCAGCTGTTTCAGCTGGTCGCTCAAGGGCACAGGGTGTCCGGCCTCAGCATACTGAGACCAGAACACCTTCTCTGTCGAGCTGCCCTCTTCAGCTCGGTAGAATGCGGCGGCATCGAATACGCTACGGGGAAGATCTGCGAATGCCCCTGGAGAACTCCGGATTCGGGTAAGTAACAAGTAGTTTACTTTTATATTTCTGCTTTGCATAAAGAATGCCTTACCCGCTGCTATCTTCTTCATATCCTCCAACTCTCGGAGGGCCTTTTGGGCTTCGGCCTTGGCAGACTTGGCAGTCTCAAGGGCCGCCGCGAGCTCGGACGCTTGGGTCTTTGACTCAAGCTCCAAACTCTCATGTTTTTTCATAAGAGCCTGAAGCTCTTGTTGCACCTCGCCGACCTGAGCCCCAAGTTTCTCTCGCTCGGTGCGCTCCGCGGCCGTTTTCTTTTCGGCCTCGGACAGCGCCTGCTTGAGGGTCGCCACCTCAGTCGTGGCCCCTACAATAAGCAGTACAATCCTGTTATTTTTTGCAATCACGCCTCTCTATAGGCACTTTTTCTGTAAGGTATTTCTTACCTTCTTTTTCCTCGAGCTGCCGCTTGGCAAGGCCGAGCTCTTGCTCGGTCTGCTCGAGTCCCTGTTTCAGGGCACCCACCTCCGCAGTCAGTGCGGCGGTGGCTAGCAGCGAAGCCTGCATACGCATATTGACTCTTTGTTGTTAGACTCCTGCGAAATTTAATAGATCCTCTATTCGGATTTTCTTTCTGAACGCCAAACAGAGCATCAGGGGCAACTGTCTATGCGGTAATATTTTTACATATTTTTACTTACCTCGAAGCCTGTTAGGAGGCTAGCGCAAGCTTCACTCAGCCCGCTCTTGGCGGACTGAACCTTCTGGATCACCTTACTCATAATAGTATGGTGCTCCTCGTCGATGGAGGCGCCTTCAAGCACCTCCAGCAGATTTTCCGGCGCCTCCGGTTGGACGGAGGCTGCCGGCTCAGAAGGCTTGCTCCTCTTGGAAGGAGTTTGCCTACCGCGGTCCGGAATTGTTGAAGATTCCGGCACGGTGTCCGGCTTAAAGCCGGACTTGGAGCCCTGGGGGGTCTTGTCCCCTTTACTCCTGGAGTCCGGGAGGTCGCCTTGCGGCTCCTCCAGGACAACCTCCTCCTGCCCCGGAGCTCGTTGTGACGCCACTTCGGCGTCATCCGTAATGCGGGGGGAGACATCGGGCGGAACTGAGTTCATGTTCGATGAATCCAGGGAGCCGCTCGACGACTCGTTGAGTTCGGCCCGGGGCGGGCTGCATGATTATATTCGACATTAGGGAAAGCTATGCAACAAAAGGAATATCATGAGTTACTCTGGTATCTGAACACTTACGATTTCACCGGACGCCTGGCCCTGTCCGGCCACTCCTCTTCGTCCTCGTCGGCGTCGGGGGCATAGTCCGGCGGAGGGGTTTTCCTCTTCTTGGACCCTTCGCCCCCCCACTGGGGCGGCCTTCCTTTTCTTTCCTCCCCCCGCTGGAGGGGGAGAGGTTTCTTCTTCCTCCTCCTCGCTTTCACAAGAGGAGGGCGTCTCGGACTCGTCGGATGACGAGTCCGACAACACCACATTATGGGTACTCTTTCGAGTCCCCGTGGTCTTCTTCTTCTTGGCCTTCTTTTCCGGCACCACATAAGGCGCCGGAGCCAGCAGCTTCACTAGTAGAGCTGGGGCTGGGTCTTCGGGCAGCGGAGCCGGATAGTTAATCGGTTCGGCTATCGCCCGCCAAGCCTGTCAAAGGTAAGGGAGTTTAGATCCTGCATAGAGTCAAACTATGAAAAAAGGTGAACATCCTGTAAAAGGTGAAGATAACTTACCTCGCTAGCGTGACGCTGCGAGCTGTATCCGCGGTCCTCGGAAGCGGATGCGGGAGCCTTGGCACCTTTGATTAGCACCTTCCAGACGTCTTCATACGTCGTGTCGAAGAGCCTGTTAAGGGTTCGGTGTTGTGCCGGGTCGAACTCCCACAGAGTAAAGTCCCGTTATTGACACGGGAGGATTCGGCGAACGAGCATGACCTGGACTATATTTACAAGCCTGATTGGCTTGTTTACCAGGGACTGGATGCATGTCTTCAGTCCGGTCACCTCTTCCTCGTTACCCCACGATAGGCCCGTCTCTTTCCAGGACATGAGCCGCGTGGGGGGTCCGGATCGGAACTCGAGGGCTGCAATCCATTTCGGATCGCGTGGCTCGGTGATGTAAAACAACCCGGCTTGCCACCCCTTTAGGGTCTCTACGAAGGAGCCCTCGAACCACAGGACGTTGGCAATCTTGCCTGCCATGGCGCCTCCGCACTCCGCCTGGCTGCCGCTCACCACCTTGGGCTTGACGTTGAAGGTCTTGAGCCAGAGGCCGAAATGGGGGCGGACACGGAGGAAGTCCTCGCACACGACGATAAACACCGAGATGTTGAGGATGAAGTTCGGGGCCAGATCGTGGAAATCCAGGCCATACTAGAACATGAGCCCCCGGACGAATGGGTGAAGTGGAAAACCCAGTCCGCGGAGGAAGTGGGGAAGGAATACTACCCTCTCATGGGGCCCTGGGGTGGGGAGGAGTTTCCCCTTCTCGGGAAGCCGGTGCGCGATGTCTTTGGACAAGTATCCGGCCTTCCTAAGCTTTTTGACGTCGCCCTCCGTGACGGAGGAGACCTTCCACTTGCCTCCCGCTCCGGACATCGCTGGAGAAGGTTAAGGTAGGAAGTGCGGGCTTGGGCGCTGGAGCTCGAGTGCGCAGGAGATGGGTAGGCAAAGGAGGAAGAAGGCATAGGTAAAAAAGGTGGATCCTTGTCCCCTTATATGGGCGGATGCGGTTGTGCGTCCCCGCCTGCCTAGTAAAACTCGCTTGCCTCCCGAGCACCGTGATAAATGGCGCGGTTGGGTTACCCACGTCCGTATTGATGAGAATCCCGTAAAAAGGTTACACGATCTCTGCTTTGACAAGACGTGCCAAGGAAACCGCCTCACAAAACATGCTGAGGTGGAAAAGTAAAAACGATTCGAGTAAAGGACTTGGCTGTAGTGTGATGACGCACTGCGGAATACGTCGGCAGATTTGATTTGTGTTAATATTGTTCTCTCTATGGCAATATGTGGAAACTTATTTTGCAGAGCCAGACACTACTCTTGGTGATTACAATCTTCTATGAAGGACTTGGAGGAGGAACCCGCCTTGCAATGCCGAAGACAATTTGTGCGCCGGACTCGTCGTCATTAAAGCCTGGTTCAGGGGCTACTGAGGGAGTCCTAGATTAGGGGGTGTTCGGGTAGCCGGACTATACCTTCGGCCGGACTCCTGGACTATGAAGATACAAGATTGAAGACTTCGTCCCGTGTCCGGATGGGACTTTCCTTGGCGTGGAAGGCAAGCTTGGCGATGCGATATTCAGGATCTCCTACCATTGTAACCGACTCTATGTAACCCTAACCCTATCCGGTGCCTATATAAACCAGAGGGTTGTAGTCCGTAGGACAGAATCAACTCCATACACAACAATCATACCATAGGCTAGCTTCTAGGGTTTAGCCTCCTTGATCTCATGGTAGATCTACTCTTGTACTACCCATATCATCAATATTAATCAAGAAGGAGTAGGGTATTACCTCCATCAAGAGGGCCCGAACCTGGGTAAAACAAAGTGTTCCCTGCCTCCTGTTACCATCCAGCCTAGACGCACAGTTCGGGACCCCCTACCCGAGATCCGCCGGTTTTGACACCGACAACGACGATTCCACTTGCCCGGAGAACTACATCATCATCGACGACACCGACTCCGACCCAGTGAAGATGACTTTGAAGACGAAGCTGGAGCAGACATCATGGAGTCCTCTACCGATCAAAATTTCTAGATGACCACCGAATAATTAGTAGTATTCCCCCATGTATATAGTAGTAGTTGAGCACTTTAATGATACTTCTAGACCATTTGTATGCCCTTGCTTGATTGATTGAGTGAAATGATTGTGTTTGTCTCATGTGCATATGGGTAGTGCTTTCTCATTAGACCCCTTTCTATTCTAATCTCTCCCCTCTAAACCCATCAGATGCCTCCGATACGTGACACCGGATTTACCTTCCCGTCGGAGCTCACTCAGTTGATCCAGCAGTAGAATGCCCTGATGCAATTGTTAGTCCAGAACCAAGGCAACAACAACAACAACAATAACAACAACCCGCCTCCAGTTGACAACTTAGCTGGCTTTCTGAGGTTGCAGCCGCCGGTGTTTTCCAGTAGCATCGAGCCTATAGTTGCAGATCATTCGCTACACCGTACTGGAAGTGAGTTGACCACCGCAGGTTGCACAGATGCTGATAAGGTGCGCTTTGCCGCACATTAATTGGATGGACCAGCAGCCTCATGGTGGGAGAATTACACGACCACTTTCCCCATAGCCAACGTCACTTGGGATCAGTTTCAGTAAGCTTTCCGCACAACCCACGTCTCAACTGGATCTATGAGCATGAAGAAGCGTGAGTTTCGCAACTTACGCTAGGGGAACCGTACTGTAGCTCAGTACGTGGATGAGTTTAGCAAGTTATCTCACTATGCCCCTGATGATATGGCCATAGATGCCGCGAAGCAGGAGAAATTTATGGAAGGGCTGAATGATGAGTTGAGCATGAAGTTGATGCTGGCAACATTCAACAACTACCAGGAGTTGGTAGATAAGGCTCTTATGATTGAAGGGAAGCAGCAGCAAATTGAGAGCCATAAGAGGAAATATGGGCAAGGAAGGTATAACTCAGGAGCTCAGCAGAAGCCTCGCCTAACCCCGAACTCGGGAGGACTTGTTCATAACCATGGAGGTCATAACCACACCGGAGGAAGTTCGCATAACCACAATGGTTCTAAGAATGGGACTGGGAATGAAACAAACAAAAATCAGAACCACCCCAATCCATCCACACCCACCAAGAGAGATATAAGTCACATTACTTGCTTTAAGTGCGGGAAGACTGGACACTATGCCACGGAGTGCCCTGAAGCAAAGATGGAAACGGCAATGGGAGAGCTGGGAAGAAGCCCAATCCATTCAACAAAGGACAAGTGGACCACATTAACGTGGAGGAGGTCGAAGAGCAGCCAGACGCTGTTATAGGTAAGTTTTTGGTTAAGTCTTCTACCGCCCTTGTTCTTTTTGATACTGGTGCATCACATTCATACATATCAAGGGGATTCGTGGATAAGTTTAAACTACCAACCCAAACCCTTAGGACCCTTCTGTTAGTGAGTTCACCTAGAGCAGAGTATTTGGCTAGTCGATGGTGCGACCAGATACGTTTAACCATTGGTAGCCATGTTTTTCTATCTGACCTAATAATCTTGGAGTCACAAGGATTGGATGTGATATTAGGCATGGACTAGATGTCAAAGTATGGAGGAAGCATTGATTGTGTTAGTAAATCAATTTGTCTCACCACCCCGGAGGGAAAAAGGATCAACTATGTATCTAGACATGCGCCTAGGAGTGGCCAAGTAAATACCCTCACGGGAGTTGTTCAGGACGAAGTGCCTATAGTGAAGGATTACCCAGATGTTTTTCCAGAGGAATTACCAGGCATGCCACCGGATCGAGACATCGAGTTTTTGATAGAGCTATTGCCAGGTACAGGGCCAATATCAAAGAGACCCTACCGATGCCCGCAAATGATCTGGAGGAGATTAATAAGCAGATCAAGGAGTTATTGGAGAAAGGTTACATTCGACGGAGTTCATCACCATGGGGAACCCTAGTGCTTTTGGTTGAGAAGAAGGATAAGTCTCTAAGAATGGTTGTTCATTATCGTGCATTAAATAAGGTGACGATCAAGAAGAAATACCTACTGCCGATGATCAATGATTTGTTTGACCAACTGCAAGGAGCTAAGGTGTTTTCAAAGACCGATCTGCGATCAGGATATCACCAGTTGAAGATTCGAGAGAAGGATATACCAAAGACAACATTCACCACATGGTACGGGTTATATGAGTATACAGTCATGTCATTTGGACTGACTAACGCCCCTGCCTATTTCATGAGCATGATGAACAAAGGTGTTCATGGAGTATTTGGATAAGTTTGTTGTGTTATTCATTGATGATATAATGGTATAATCGAAGAATGAAGAGGAGCACAAGGTGCATTTGCGTTTAGTTCTCGAGAAACTCAGGGAACATCAGTTGTATGCCAAGTTCAGCAAATGTGAGTTTTGGTTGAAAGAGGTTGGATTCCTTGGACATGTTATATCAGGAGAAGTTATAGCAGTAGATCCCACAAAGGTTCAGTCAGTCACTGAATGGTTGGCACCCACTTCAGTTAGCGAGATCCACAGTTTTCTTGGACTCACAGGATACTACCGGAGATTCATTGAGAATTTTTCCAAGATTGCGAAGCCAATGATGGAGTTATTGAAGAAGGATACCAAGTTTAAATGGACGGAAGAATGTGAGGCGAGTTTTCAGGAGTTAAAGAAAAGTTTAAACTACAGCCCCGGTGCTGATTCTGCCGGATATACGCAAGGATTTCCAAGTATATTGCGATGCTTCTCGCCTAGGACTTGGAAGTGTGCTTATGCAGGACAGAAGAGTTGTTTCGTATGCCTCACGGCAACTAAGACCGCATGAGTTAAATTATGCCACGCATGACTTTGAGTTGGCTGCTGTAGTCCATGCGTTGAAGACTTGGAGACATTATCTTATTGGAAACCATTGCGATGTATACACTGACCATAAGAGTTTGAAGTACATTTTCACACAGAACGAGCTGAACCTTAGGCAGAGGAGATGGTTGGAGTTTATAAAGGATTATGACATGAAGCTTCACTATCATCCAGGCAAGGCCAATGTCGTAGCAGACGCTGTGAGTCGGAAGAGTTATGCTAACACCCTAGTAAGCATGAGATTGCCAAAGGAGTTAGCAGAGGATCTCAGGGAACTTTGATTGGAGATTGTTCCTAGAGGTTTTGTTGCAAGAATGGAGGTTCAGTCTACATTGTTAGGAAAGATTTGAGAAGCTCGGAAGGATGACAAAGAGATTGCCGAGATAAAAGAGAGAATGAGAAAAGGAAAGGCCAAAGGTTTTCGAGACGATGAGTGAGGGAGTCCTGGATTAGGGGGTCTCTGGACAACCGAACTATATCCTTTGGCCGGACTATTAGACTATGAAGATACAAGATTCAAGACTTCGTCTCATGTCCGGATGGGACTCTACTTGGCGTGGAAGGCAAGCTAGGCAATACGGATATGTATATCTCCTCCTTTGTAACCGACCTTGTGTAACCCTAGTCCCCTCCGGTGCATATATAAACCAGAGGATTTTAGTCCGTAGGACAACATACAATCATACCATAGGCTAGCTTCTAGGGTTTAGCCTCTCAGATCTCGTGGTAGATCAACTCTTGTAATACTCATATCATCAAGAATAAATCAAGCAGGACGTAGGGTTTTACCTCAATCAAGAGGGCCCGAACCTGGGTAAAACATCGTGTCCCCTGCCTCCTGTTACCATCCGCCTTAGATGCAAAGTTTGGAACCCCCTACCCGAGATCCGCCGGTTTTGACACCGACATTGGTGCTTTCATTGAGAGTTCCTCTGTGTCGTCGCCATTAGGCTTGATGGCTCCTACGATCATCGATAGCGATTTAGTCCAGGGTGAGACTTTTCTCCCCGGACAGATCTTTGTGTTCGGCAGCTTCGCACTGCGGGCCAACTCGCTTGGCCATCTGGAGCAGAGAGAAAGTTACGCCCCTGGCCACCAGGTCAGGTTTGGAAGCTTAAACTACACGGCCGATATCCGTGGAGACTTGATCCTTAACGGATTCGAGCCCCTGCCTTATGCGCCATGCGGTCATGATGAGTACGATTTAGCTCTACCTTCAGACCGTATTCAGTAGATCGCACCGGCAGCTGCTCCGAGCCTCAATTCGGAGCCAGTTGTGCCATCCATGGACGGGAGGATAGACCCAACCACGGAGGCCATATCCTCTGTGGTGATCGAGCCGAATATCGACCTTACTCTTCACGAGAGCCGTGTTGCTAAACTACCGGATCCTTCTCCAGCCATGGACTCTGAACCGCCTGCGCCCATTCCTGTCGAATCCGATTGGGCGCCGATCATGGAGTTTACCTCCGCGAATATTTTTCAGCACTCGCCCTTTGGCGACATACTGAACTCATTAAGGTCTCTCTCCTCGTCAGGAGAGTCCTGGCCGAACTACGTCCGACAGGATTGGGATGCGGACGACGAAGAAATTCGCCGCCCACCCACCACCCACTTAGTAGCCACTGTCGATGACTTAACCGACATGCTCGACTTCGACCCCGAAGACATCGACGCAATGGACGATGATGCGGGAGGCGAAGAGGAACCACTGGCCACAGGGCACTAGACACCCACTTCATCACATGACGTATACATGATGGACACACCTAAAGAAAATAATGACGAGGAACGGAAGGACGCAACGAAGGGTGGTTCCCTTGAGAAGCAGTCAAAGCGGCGGCGTAAACGCCACTCCAAATCCTGCCTCAGCAGAAATAACGATCATATAGACCCAGTGTTAGAGTAGGGTGCACCATCGCCAGACCAGGGCAACACGGGGAATCAAACCGAACAACCCGACTCCGTCGAAGATAACAGTCCGGATGACATCACACCGGACAGGCGCCAGGAGCAACATAATGCCCACCAAAGGCTTCTTGCCACGGCAAGGAGTCTGAAAAAACAGAAGCAAAGGCTCACGGCTGCACAAGACACACTCAAAATCAAATGGAGTGATGTACTCAACACTGCAGCGAAGTATGGCAGTAATCGCCACACTAAGAACTATCCGAAGAGAAAGTTGCTACCTGAATTTGATGAGGAGGCCTTAGATCCTCCACAACCAAAAATTAAAATGGCCATCCGGCCAGATAAACGACCTCACGGCCAACATAGAGCGGCAAACAACGCCGCACATAAGCCAATACGCGATCCACGCGAGGGCTCGCATAAAAAGGACGACGCAAGCAGATCCATCTATGGACCACGCAAGCGCGCTACAGCATACGATGCAACACAACAAAAATCCGAACACCACGGTACACCCAGATACAGGGGTGCCGCACACCCCCTATGTTTCACCGACGAGGTGCTGGACCATGAATTTCCAGAGGGATTCAAACCCGTAAACATAGAAGCATACGATGGAACAACAAACCCTGGGGTATGGATCGAGGACTATATCCTCCATATCCATATGGCTCGAGGAGATGATCTCCACGCCATCAAGTACTTACCCCTCAAGCTCAAAGGGCCAGCTCGGTACTGGCGTAAAAGCCTCCCCGAAAGCTCCATTGGAAGCTGGGAAGAGCTCGAAGACGCTTTTCGGGCAAATTTTCAAGGGACTTATGTCCGACCTCTGGATGCGGACGATTTGAGTCATATAACTCAACAGCCCGGAGAGTCAGCCCGAAAGCTTTGGAACAGGTTTCTTACTAAAAAGAACCAAATAGTCGACTGTCCGGACGCCGAAGCCTTGGCAGCTTTTAAGCAGAGCGTCCGAGACGAATGGCTTGCCAGACACCTCGGCCAAGAAAAGCCGAGAACAATGGCAGCATTAACAAGCCTCATGACCCGCTTTTGCACGGGCGAGGACAACTGGCTAGCCCGATGCAACACCAATGACCCAAGTACATCCGAAGTTAGAGATGGAAATGGGAAATCACAACGCAACAAAAATAATAAGCGCCGAAATAAAGAAGACAACCCGAAGAGCACGGCGGTAAACGCCGGATTCAGAAGCTCTCGGCCAGGTCAGCAAAAGCCGCCCTCTAAAGGCGCCAGAGATGAACTGTCCAGCCTAAACAAAATTCTGGACCAGATATGTCAGATCCATAGCACCCCCTATAAACCTGCAAATCATACCCACAGAGAATGTTGGGTCTTCAAGCAGTCCGGCAAGCTCAACGCCGAACATAAGGGGCAGGATACACCAAGCGAAGACGAGGATGAGCCTCGCAAGCAAAGCACTGGGGAACAGAAGAAATTTCCACCAGAAGTCAAAACAAGAAATGTGTTACATGTGATAAAGGGGAGAAACAAAGCGGCACTCCTAGATAAATATGCCCAAGGGCCTATCACCGTGGAGTTCTACCACTGGTCGTCTCAACTGATCACCTTCGACCATCAGGATTACTCGGCAAGTATCCGGCGTGCAGGATGGGCTGCCTTGGTATTAGATCCAATAATTGACGGATACCACTTCACACGAGTCCTGATGGACGGTGGCAGCAGTCTAAACCTGATCTACCAGGACACAGTCCGCAAAATGGGGATAGACCCAACGAAAATTTGCCACAACAATACTACCTTTAAAGGAGTAACGCCAGGCCCAGGGGCTCATTGCATGGGTTCCCTGCTACTAGAGGTCATATTCGGCTTCCCCGATAACTTCCATAGCAAAAATTTAACCTTCCACATTGCTCCGTTCCAAAGTGGCTATCAAGCACTACTTGGACGCGAAGCTTTCGCTCGCTTTAATGCAATACCGCGTTACGCTTCCCTCACGCTTAAGATGCCCAGTCCACGTGGCATCATTACAGTAAATGGAAATATCGAGCGATCCCTGCGCGCTGAAGAGAGTGCGGCTGCCTTGGCAGCCGCACACTAGAACGGCCTCAGCAACTAAAGCATTCGATAGGTCGTCAAGACCACGGACATGGTTAGACGGGTCCGACACAGCTATACGTAATTCATACAGGTTTGATGTCCACACCCCTATTACAAATACAAGGGGCTCAACGCGCGCGCAAAAGTGGCAATAGGGCTCACCTTTACTCAATTTCAACTATATGTTGTTTATTTAGTATAACTTAACTTTTGCATGGCAACTTTTCAATTAAGTTCCTCTCTTTTTCAGATGACCATCGTGCTACACCCATCCAGGATACGGCACAATAGAGACATAGGCGCAGACGTGCAGCAGGGACCCGTTCCAAGGATTCTTTATAGATTAACACCCTGCGTAAACCTTTTTTTACAGTCTCTTGTTGATTTACATCCCTCGGATTCTCAGTACAACCGAGAAGGATGCTGACGTCTTGGCATGTGGCCACGCCAGAATAATGCACGTACCTGGACACCAGGGGCTTATTAGAAAGGGTACTATTTAGACCCGGTTTACACCATAAAGACCGAATACCTTAGGGAGTGTTCGGCGTCGCGAGTTTGGCCTTATATGCATCAGCTCCGAATCATGTCTTTGGTAAAATGTTGGGTTTGCCCCGGCTCCTGTGTTTTGCTGCCTTACGTTCCGCTCTATCGGCTAAGGCGGCACTAGGAGAACTACTGTGATTGTGCCCTGGTTCATCCGGACGAGCACCTCAGTAGAGAAAGCCGAAAACTGACTGTCATGGTATAGCGTGAGACTGGCTCATCTGGACGAGCACCACTCGATGACCTATTGGAATCTTCGGGATTCCTCCACATTAACGAAGGGCCGTTTCCCGGCGAGGCATGTACGCACCCCGAATCTGGACGAGTGCGGAGCCACCAGGGGCTATATAGTAGCCCCACTGTCAAACTCCTATGGCTAAGTGAAAGTGTTAAGGCATTATAGTCCGGTTGCCTAGTTCGCTGCGCTATCACCTCCTTATTAGGACCAAGACGTTTGATTAAGTGTGAATACACGTCTTCTGCGAACACCCCCGCATTATATGCGTGGGGGCTGAAGCCGACGACTGCAATCTTTTAGGTTATATACATGTATACATAAATGGCCGCATAGGTGGCATCACAATACTTTTGGGCAAAAGTATAAATACAGCCTTGATAAATTCAATAAAACATTGTTTTTACAATAGGAATACGTGTCACTCAAACATAACATTCTTCAAGCACTGGGCCTCTATCGTACGAGCGCCCTCAAGAACTTCTTCAAAATAGTGCTCGGCAGCCACTCGGCCTATGGCCGAACCCTGCGCCGCAACAGTGGTGGCATCCATCTCCGCCCAGTATGTTTTGACACAGGCAAGGGCCATCCGTGAGCCTTCTATGCACGCCGACCTCTTCATCGCATTAATGCGCGGCACCACACCAAGGAACTGCTGCACCAAGCTAAAATAGTTGTTCGGCTTTGGCCTTTCCGGCCACAGATGATCCACGACAGACCTCATGGCGAGTCCAGACAATTTATTGAGTTCGGCCCATTCGGCAAGCTGATTAGTCAATGGAAGCGGATGCTCAGGAACGTTAAATTGCGACCAGAACAGCTTGTCCACTTCACGATCTGTCTGATCTCGAAAGTATTCGGCCGCATCGACAGCACTCGCCGCTAAGTCTAGATATGTGTCGGCCGAACTCCATAGCCGATCCAGAGGGGCATACCGCAGAGCGCCGAACTTCCTCCGCAGCATAAAGGGCTTCCCAGCCACAATGTCCCCGGCTTCACGCAGTTCCTCCTTCTTCGCTCTCATTGCAGAGCGGGTGTCTTTGGTCGCCATTGTGGCCTTTTTAAGGTCCGTAGCCTTCGCCCAGTTTTCTTCTTCAAGAAACTGGCAGCGGTAGGCAGTGTCTTTTAACTTCACAGCCATTTTGGCCATTTTCTCTTTGCTCTCGCTATGAGCGGCCTTCTCGGCTTTCAACTCTTCGGCCGCCTTCAAAGGGGCCGCATTACTACTCCTTGCTTGCTCCTTGGCTCGGGCAAGCTTCGCCCACAAGGCCTCCATGGTGGCAGCTCCATCTGAAGTCACAACATATTAAAGATACTGGCATCACGCTGCTCTTACTATGTGACATCCACTATAAATATCACCTACCCTGGGCCTCGTCAAGCCGCTTGTTAACAAGCTCGATTCCGGCATCTTCCGCATCTAGTTGCCGCTTTAGTTCGGCAACCCCATCCGTCCAGCTAGCCACCGGAGCTCCAGACACCTGCACATAAAAGCGGTCTGGTTATTACCAGGGACTACGATCCTCTGTTCGCCGCCGTTTTCGACGACAACCAGAGTCTCAGGGGCTACTATCTACACAGGGCACACCTAAAAATGTGCGGATGCATATCATTTCACGTACCTTAAAGCCCGTCAGTAGACTCATAAAGGCTTCATGCAACCCATCAATGTACGGTGCTCTTCTGAGATAGTGGCTCGCCCTAGCAGATCCTTCAGTGCATCTGACCGCATACCAGATGGTGCCGGATTCTTTTGGTTGCTCTCTTCAAGAGCCGGATACTGAGGGCTTCGGGTGACCATGGGATTACCTTCTGGCCTTGCCGGATCCGGAGAAACTCTCCGTGGTGACACTTCAAGGTCGCTCGCTTCTTGAGCCGGGGAGTCCGGGGGAGGCGTTTCAGTCTCCATCATCTCCGGAAGAAGATCCCCCGAAGACGAGCTCTGCTGAGAAGGCCTCAGATCCGAACTACAACATAGATGCTTCATTTATCTTCCTCGGAAGTAAGGTAGAATATCTTCACTATTAAGTACTTTTTGAATACTTACAGCTCGTTAGAGGGCTGATCCCCGCACGGACTCTGTGCGGCAAGAGCACCCTCCGAGGCGGGACCCTCTGGTGGAGTTTTCTTCTCCCATTTGGAAACCTTGGTTTCCGGGTCATCAGAGGTAGTCCTCTTCCTCCCCCGGGGCGAGGGAATCTCAGATTCCTCCCCTTGGTTATCCTCCCTCACAGAGGTGCTCATTCCCTCGGTTGGAATAGGTTGTGGTGGGGGCCTGCTTTCGCCCTCTTTATTCCCCCTTCATCTTCCTTTGAGGGCACCAGGCAAGGTGCAGGCTCGAGCATCTTTTCCAGCACCGGATTGTCCAAGCCTTCGGGAAGGGGGGCCTAACACCGGATCATCTTCGCCTTTGTTATCCAGTCCTGGTCAAAAAGCAATTCTCAGAATGACGTCATGATAAATGAAAGACACTGTGTTCGGCTAGAGGATTACTTACTTGGGCCACGGTGCGGTTGCTGCTCAGGCTCACGTCCTCAGAGGTGTCCGAACACTCTATTTGGGGTCCGAAGAACGACTTGTACATCTCCTCATGCGTCAGGCCGAGGAAATTCTAAATAGCGCGTGGTCCTTTTGGGTTGAATTCCCACAAGCGGAGGGGCCGACGTTTGCATGGCTGGACTTGACGAACCAGCATGACTTGCAGTACCATAACCAAACTAAAATCTCCCTCGAAGAGATCCCGGATGCGGCTCTGCAGTATGGGCACGTCCTTGGCTGGACCCCAGCTCAGCCCCCTGCTGATCCATGACATCAGTTGTGGTGGAGGGCCCGAGCGAAAGGCGGGAGAAGCTACCCACTTGGCACTTCTGGGAGCGGTGATGTAGAACCACTCCCGTTGCCATAATCCGGACACCTCTGGAAAGGAACCTTTTGGCCACGGAGCTCCGGCAATCTTGCTTATTAATGCACCCCTGCACGCTGCATACTGCCCCTCGACCGTCTTCGGCTTCACATCAAAGGTCTTGAGACACATGCCAAAGTGAGGGGTAATGCGGAGGAAGGCCTCACATACGACAATAAATGCCGAGATGTGGAGAAAGGAATCCGGGGCTAGGTCGTGGAAATCAAGCCCGTAATAGAACATCAAACCCCTAACGAAGGGATCCAGAGTGAGGCCTAGTCCTCGGAGGAAGTGGGAGATGAACACGACGCCTTCATTGGGTTCAGGAGTGGGGACGACCTGCCCTCGGGCAGGTAGCCGATGCGAAACTTTGGCGGTCAGGTATCTTGCCTCCCTCAACTTCTTGATATCCCCTTCCGTGATGAAGGAGGGCATCCACCGGCCCTGGAGGCTGGATCCGGACATGATTGAAGGTCCGAAGCACCTGACCTAGGCTTTGGGTGTTAGAACTCGAGGCGGGGGAAGGATTCGATTAAGCACGGGAAAAAAAGTAAAAGCCTTGTCCTTTATAAAGAGGGTGAATATCAAGCATCCTCCTCGTGGCCGTTTGGGACTTGCCTAAAATCTAGGAGTCCTAAGCACGGTTGGGTTACCCACACCCGTATTGATGAGAATCCCGTAATAAGGGGGACACAATCTCTGCTTTGACAAGACGCGTCAAGAAACTGCCTCGCGTTATGTGCAGGCTGGTTAAAGAAAAACGGTTCGAATAATCACCGAGCCATGGTGAGGGAGTCCTGGATTAGGGGGTCTCCGGACAGCCGGACTATATCCTTTGGCTGGATTGTTGGACTATGAAGATACAAGATTGAAGACTTCATCCCAGGTCTGGATAGGACTCTACTTGGCGTGGAAGGCAAGCTAGGCAGTACGGATATGGATATCTCCTCCTTTGTAACCGACCTTGAGTAACCCTAACCCTCTCCGGTGTCTATATAAACCGGAGAGTTTTAGTCCGTAGGACAACATACAATCATACCATAGGCTAGCTTCTAGGGTTTAGCCTCTCTGATCTCGTGGTAGATCTACTCTTGTACTACCCATATCATCAATATTAATCAAGCAGGACGTAGGGTTTTACCTCCATCAAGAGAGCCTGAACCTGGGTAAAACATTGTGTTCCCTGCCTCCTGTTACCATCCGCCTCAGACGCACGGTTCAAGACCCCCTACCCGAGATCCGCCGGTTTTGACACCGACATTGGTGCTTTCATTGAGAGTTCCTCTGTGTCGTCACCGTTAGGCTTGATGGCTCCTTCTATCATCGATAGCGATGCAGTCCAAGGTGAGACTTTTCTCACCGGATAGATCTTTGTGTTAGGCGGCTTCGCACTGCGGGCCAATTCGCTTGGCCATCTGGAGCAGATCGAAAGTTACGCCCCTGGCCACCAGGTCAAGTTTGGAAGCTTAAACTACACAGCCGATATCCGTGGAGACTTGATCTTCGACGGATTCGAGCCTCTGCCTTATGCGTCACGCGGTCGCGATGAGTATGATTTAGCTCTACCATCAGACAGTGTTCAGGAGATCGCACCAGCAGCCGCTCCGACCCTCAATCCGGAGCCAGTTGCGCCATCCATGGACGGGTGGATAGACCCCGCCATGGAGGCCGTACCCTCAGCGGCGATCGAGCCGAATATCGACCTTACCCTTCACGAGAGCCATGTTGTCAAATTGCCGGATCCTTCTCCAGCCACGGACTCCGAACCGCTTGCGCCCGTGCCTATCGAATCCGATTGGGTGCCGATCATGGAGTTTACCTCCGTGGACGTGTTTCAACACTCACCCTTCGGTGACTTACTGAACTCACTAAGGTATCTCTCCTTGTCAGGAGAATCCTGGCCAAACCATGTCCGGCAGGACCGGGGTACGGATGACAAAGAAATTCGTCGCCTGCCCACCACCCACTTAGTAGCCACTGTCGACGATTTAACCGACATGCTCGATTACGACTCCGAAGACATCGACGGTATGGACGATGATGCAGGAGAAGAACAGGAACCACTGCCCATAGGGCATTGGACGCCCACTTCATCACATGACGTATACATGGTGGACACACCAAAATAAAACGACAACGAGGAACGGAAGGATGCAACGGAGGGCTGTCCCCTCGAGAAGTAGTCAAAGTGGCGGCGTAAGCGCCGCCCCAAATCCCACCTCAACAGAAACAACGATCATATAGACCCAACATTAGAGCGGGGCAAACCATCGCCTGTCCACGGCAATTCGGATAATCAAACCGAACAACCCGACTCCGTCAAAAATAATAGTCCGGACGACATCACACCGGACAGACACCCAAAGCAACAGAATGCCCACCAAAGGCTTGTTGCCACCGCGAGGAGTCTAAAAAAGCAGAAGCAAAGGCTCAAAGCTGCACAAGACACGCTCCAAATCAGATGGAGTAAAGTACTCAACATAGCAGCGAAGTACGGCGGTAATCGCCACACGAAGAGCTACCCGAAGCGGAAGTTGCTACCCGAATTCGATGAGGAGGCCTTAGATCCCCCACAACCAAAAATTAAAACGGCATTCCGCCCGGAAAAACGACCTCACGGCCAACATAGAGCGGCAAACGACGCCGCACATGAACCAGTATGCGACCCGCGAAAGGGCTCGCATCAAAAGGACGGCGCAACAAGATCCATCTACGGACCACGCAAATGTGCTCCAGCATGCAATGCAACTCCACAAACATCCGAACATCACGGTACACCCAGATACAGGGGTGCCGCACACCCCCTATGTTTCACCGATGAAGTGCTGGACCACGAATTTCCAGAGGGATTCAAACCCGTAAACATAGAGGCATACGACGGAACAACAGACCCTGGGGTCTAGATTGAGGACTATATCCTCCATATATCCATATGGCTCGAGGAGATGATCTCCATGCCATCAAGTACTTACCCCTCAAGCTCAAAGGGCCAGTTCGGCACTGGCTTAAAAGCCTCCCCAAAAGCTCCATTGGAAGCTGGGAAGAGCTCGAAGACGCTTTTCGGGCAAATTTTCAAGGGACTTATGTCCGACCTCCGGATGCGGACGATTTGAGTCATATAACTCAACAGCCCAGAGAGTCAGCCCGAAAGCTTTGGAACATGTTTCTTACTAAAAAACCAAATAGTCGACTGTCCGGACGCCAAAGCCTTGGCAGCTTTTAAGCACAGCGTCCGAGACTAATGGCTTGCCAGACACCTCGGCCAAGAAATGCCAAGAACAATGGCAGCATTAACAAGCCTCATGACCCACTTTTGCGTGGGCGAGGACAGCTAGCTAGCCCGACGCAGCACCAGCGACCCAAGTACATCCGAAGTTAGAGATGGAAACGAGAAATCATGACGCAGCAAAAATAACTAGCGCCAGAATAAAGAAGACAACCTGAAGAGCACGGTGGTAAACGCCAGATTCAGAAGCTCTCGGCCAGGTTAGCAAAAGCCGCCCTCTAAAGGCAGCAGAGACGAACTGTCCAGCCTAAACAAAATTCTGAACCAAATATGTCAGATCCATAGCACCCCTGGTAAACCCGCTAATCATACCCACAGAGAATGTTGGGTCTTCAAGCAGTCCGGCGAGCTCAACACCGTACACAAGGGGGAGGATACAGCAAGCAAAGAAAAAGATGAGCCTCTCAAGCAAGACACTGGGGAACAAAAGAAATTTCCACCAGAAGTCAAAACAGTAAACATGTTACACATGATCAAGGGGAGAAACAAAGCGGCACTCCCAGAGAAATTGCCACCGCGGAGTCCTGCCACAGGTCGTCTCAACTGATCACTTTCGACCATCGGGATTACTCTGCAAGTATCCGGCATGCAGGATGGGCTGCCTTGGTATTAGACCCAATAATTGACGGATACCTCTTCACACGAGTCCAGATGGACGATGGCAGCAGTCTAAACCTGATATATCAGGACATAGTCCGCAAAATGGGGATAGACCCAACGAAAATTTTCCATAGCAATACTACCTTTAAAGGAGTAATGCCAGGCCCAGGGGCTCATTGCACGGGCTCCCTGCTACTAGAGGTTATATTCGGCTTCCCCGATAACTTCCGTAGCGAAAATTTAACCTTCCACATTGCGCCAATCCAAAGTGGCTATCAAGCACTACTTGGACGCGAAGCTTTCACTCGCTTCAACGCAATACCGCATTACGCTTCCCTCACGCTTAAGATGCCCGGTCCACGTGGCATCATTACTGTAAATGGAAATATTGAGCGATCCTTGCGCGCTGAAGAGAGTGCGCCTGCCTTGGCAGCCGTACACTAAAACAGCCTCACCAACTAAATCATTTGATAGGTCGTCAAGACCACGAACACGGTCAGACAAGTCCAGTGCAGCTATATGTAATCCATACAGGTTCGACGGCCACACCCCTGTTATAAAAACAAGGGGCTCCACGCGTGAGAAGAAGTGGCAATTTTCGCTCATCTTGAATTGTACATGGTTTCTTTAATATAACCTTCCTTTTTGCATGACAAGTTTTCACCTAAGTTCCTCTCTTTTATAGATGACCATCGTGCTACACCTGTCCAGGATACGACACAACGGAGACACAGGCGCAGACGTGCAGCAGGGACCGGTTCCAAGGATTCTTTTTAGATTAACACCCTGCGTAAACCTTTCTTACTGTCTCTTGTTGATACACATCCCTCGGATTCTCAGTACTATTGAGAAGGATGCTGACGTCTTGGCATGTGGCCACGTCAGAATAATGCATGTACCTGGACACCAGGGGCTTCATACAAAGGGCACTGTTTAGGCCCGGTTTATACCATAAAGACCGAATACCTTAGGGAGTGTTCGGTGTCGCGAGTTTGGCCTTATATGCATCAGCTCCGAATCATGTCTTTGGGCAAATGTTGGGTTTGCCCGGCTCCTGTGTTTTGCTGCCTTACATTCCACTCTATCGGCTAAGGCGGCACTAGGAGAATTACTGCGATTGTGCCCCGGTTCATCCGGACGAGCACCTCAGTAGAGAAGCCGAAAACTGACTGTCATGATATAGCGTGAGACTGGTCAACCACTCGATGACCTATCGGAATGTTAGAATTCCTCCGCCTTAACGAAGGGTCGTTTCCCGGCCAGGCATGTACGCACCCTGAATTTGGGAGAGTACAGAGCCACCAGGGGCTGTATAGTAGCCCCACCATCAAACTCCTATGGCTAAGTGAAAGTGTTAAAGCATTATATTTCGGTTGCCTCGTTCGCTGTGCTATCACCTCCTTAATAGGACCAAGATGTTGGATTAAGTGTGAACACGCGTCTTCTGCGAACACCTCCGCATTATGTGCATGGGGGTTGAAGCCGACGACTGCAATCTTTCAGGTTATACACATGTATATATAAACGGCCGCATAGGAGGCATCACAATACTTTCGGGCACAAGTATAAATACAGCCTTGATAAATTCAATAAAAACATTGTTTTTACAATGGGAATACATGTCATTCAAACATAATATTCTTCGAGCACTTGGCCTCTATCAAGCGAGCACCCTCAAGAACTTCTTCAAAATAGTGCTCGGCAGCCACTCGGCCTATGGCCAAACCCTGCGCCGCGACAGTAGTAGCATCCATCTCCGCCCAGTATGCTTTGACACGGGCAAGGGCCATCCGCGAGCCTTCTATACACGCCGACCTCTTCATCGCATTGATGCGCAGCACCACACCAAGGAACTGCTGCACTAAGCTGAAATAGCTGTTCGGCTTCGGCTTTTCCGGCCACAACTGATCCACGATAGACCTCATGGCGAGTCCGGAGAACCTATTGAGTTCGGCCCATTCGGCTAGCTGATCAGTCAATGGAAACGGACGCTCTAGAACGTTAAACTGCGACCAGAATAGCTTGTCCACTTCACGGTCTATTTGATCTCGGAAGTATTCGGCCGCATCGACAGAGCTCGCCTCCAAGTCCATATATGCGTCTGACGAACTCCACGGCCGATCTAGAGGGGCATACCGCGGATCTCCAAACATCCTTCGCAGCATAAAGGGCTTCCCAGCTGCAATATCCCCGGCTTCACGCAATTCCTCCTTCTTCGCTCTCATGGCAGAGCGGGTGTCCTTGGTCGCCATTGTGGCCTTCTCAAGGTTCGTCGCCCTCGCCCGGTTTTCTTCTTTGAGGAACTGGTAACGGTCGGCAGTGTCTTTTAACTTTACAACCATCTTGGCCATTATATCTTTGCTCTCGCAAAGTGCAGCCTTTTTGGCTCCCAACTCTTCGGCCGCCTTTAAAGCGGCCGCATTACTAATCCTTGTTTGTTCTTTGGCTCGGGCAAGCTCCGCCCGAAGGGTCTCCACGGTGGCAGCTCCATCTGTAGTCACAACATATTAAAGATACTGGCATTACGCTGCTCTTACTATGTGACATGCACCAGAAAACATTACTTACCCTGTGCCTCGTCAAGCTGCTGGTTAACAAGCTCGATGTCGGCATCTACCGCATCCAGTTGCCGCTTTAGTTCGGCAAACCCATAAGTCCGGCTAGCCACCGGAGCTTCAACCACCTGCACATGAAGGCGGTCTGGTTATTACCTGGGAGTACGATCCTCTGTTTGCCGCCGTCCTCAGCGAAAACCAGAGTCTCAGGGGCTACTATCTACACAGGGCACACCTAAAAATGTGTGGTACTATCACAAATGTACATCATTTTACGTACCTTAAAGCCCGTCAGTAGACTCATAAAGGCGTCATGCAACCCGCTTTCGGCGGACGAAATCCTTTCCATCACCATGCCCATCAACGTACGGTGTTCTTCTGAGATAGTCGCTCGCTCTAGCAGATCCCTCAGTACATCCGACCGCATACCAAACTGTGCCGGATTCTTTTGGTTGCTCTTTTCAAGAGCCGGACACCGGGGACTTCAGGCGACCATAGGATTATCTTCTGGTCTCACCTGATCCGGCGAGGCCCTCCGTGACGACACTTCAAGGTCGCCCGCTTCTTGAGCGGGGGAGTCCGAGGGAGGCGTTTCGCTCTCCATCATCGCCGAAAGAAGATCCCCCGAAGACGAGCTCTCCTGAGAAGGGCTAAGATCCGAACTTCAAGATAAATGCTTCGGTTATTTTCCTCGGAGGTAAGGTAGTATATCTTCACTATTAAAGTACTTTTTGATTACTTACAGCTCGTTAGAGGGCTGATCTTCGCGCGGACTTTGTGCGGCAAGAGCACCCTCCGAGGCAGGACCCTTTGGTGGAGACTTCTTCTCCCGTTTGGAAGCCTTGGTTTCCGGATCTTCAGAGGCAGTCCTCTTCCTTCCCCGAAGCGAGAGAAGGTCAGATTCTTCCCCTTGGTTATCCTCCTTCACGAAGGCGCTCATTCCCTTGGTTGGAATTGGTAGCGATGGGGACTCGCTTTCGTCCTCATTATTCCCCCCTTTATCTTCCTTTCAGGGCTCCGGGCAAGGTGCTAGCTCGAGCATCTTTTCTAGTACCGGATTGTCCAAGCCCTCAGGAAGGGGGGCCGAACACCGAATCATATTCGCCTTTGTTAGCCAGTCCTGGTCAAAGAGCGATTTCTCAGAATGATGTCATGATAAATGAAAGACTGTGTGTTCGGCTAGAGGATTACTTACTTGGTCGGTGGTGCGGTTGCTGCTCAGGCCCACGTCCTCGGTAGTATCCGGACACTCTATTTGGGGTCCGAAGAATGATTTATACATCTCCTCGTGCATCAGGCCGAGGAAATTCTGAATAGTGCGCGGTCCTTCTGGGTTGAACTCCCACATGCGGAGGAGCCGGCGTTTGCAAGGCTGGACTTGACGAACCAGCATGACTTGCACCACCGTAACCAGACTGAAATCTCCTTTGAAGAGATCTTGAATGCGGCTCTCCAGTATAGGCAAGTCCTTGGCTGGACCCAGCTCAGCCCTCTACTAATCCATGACATCAGTAGTGGTGGAGGGCCCAAGCGGAAAGCAGGGGCAGCCACCCACTTGGCACTTCTAGGAGCTGTGATGTAGAACCACTCCCGTTGCCATAATCCGGACACCTCTAGAAAGGAACCCTTTGTCCATGGAGCTCCAGCAATCTTTCTTATTAATGCGCCTCCGCACGCTACATGCTGCCCCTCGACCATCTTCGGCTTCACGTCAAAGGTCTTGAGCCACATGCCAAAGTGAGGGGTAATGCGGAGGAAGGCCTCACATACGACAATAAATGCCGAGATGTGGAGAAAGGAGTCCGAGGCTATATCATGGAAATCTAGCCCGTAATAGAACATCAAACCCCTAACGAAGGGATCTAGAGTGAGGCCTAGACCTCGGAGGAAGTGGGAGATGAACACAAGGTTCTCGTTGGGTTCGGGAGTAGGGATGACCTGCCCTTGGGCAGGCAGCTGATGTGAAACCTCGGCGGTCAGGTATCTGGCGTCCCTCAACTTCTTGATATCCTCTTTCGTAACGGAGGAGGGCATCCACCGGCCTTGAAGGCTAGATCTGGACATGATTGAAGGTCCGAAGCACCTGACCTGGGCTTTGGGTGTTAGAACTCGAGGCGGGGGAAGGATTCGATTGAGCACGGGAGGGAAAAAAGTAAAAGCCTTGTCCCTTTATAAAGAGGGTGAATATCAAGCGTCCTCCTAGTGGCCGTTTGGGACTTGCCTAAAATCTAGGAGTCCTAGGCACGGTTGGGTTACCCACAACCGTATTGATGAGAATCCCGTAATAAGGGGAACATGATCTCTGCTTTGACAAGACGTGTCAAGAAACCGCCTCGTGTTATGTGTGGAGCTGGTTGAAGAAAAACGTTCGAATAATCACCGAGCCAGGCCCTGATGTCATGTTGCCAAAGCGTGTCAGCAGATTAAGATTGGTGGAAATATTATTCTCTCTACGGTGGTATGTGGAATTTATTTTGCAGGGCCGGACACTATCCTGGTATTCAAACTCTTCTGTGATGTGCTCGGAGGAGGAATCCGCCTTGCAATGCCGAAGACAACACTGCGTGCCGGACTCATCATCATTGAAGCCTGGTTCAGGGGCTACTGAGGGAGTCCTGGATTAGGGGGCTCCGGACAGCCGGACTATATCCTTTGGCTGGACTGTTGGACTATGAAGATACAAGATTGAAGACTTCGTCCCGTGTCCGGATAGGACTCTACTTGGCATGGAAGGGAAGCTAGGCAGTACGGATATTGATATCTCCTCCTTTGTAACCAACCTTGAGTAACCCTAACCCTCTCCGGTGTCTATATAAACTAGAGAGTTTTAGTCCGTAGGACAACATACAATCATACCATAGGCTAGCTTCTAGGGTTTAGTCTCTCTGATCTCGTGGTAGATCTACTCTTGTACTACCCATATCATCAATATTAATCAAGAAGGACGTAGGGTTTTACCTCCATCAAGAGGGCCCGAACCTGGGTAAAACATCGTGTTCCCTGCCTCCTGTTACCATCCGCCTTAGACACACAGTTCGGGACCCCCTACCCGAGATCCGCCGGTTTTCACACCGACACATGGCATGGTGTCATGTTGCCAAAACGTGCCAACAGATTAGATTTGTGGAAATATTATTCTCTCTACGATGGTATGTGGAACTTATTTTGCAGGGTCGGACACTATCCTTTTATTCGAACTCTTCTGTGGTGAATCCGGGGGAGGAACCCGCCTTGCAATGCCGAAGACAATACTGCACGCCGGACTCATCGTCATTGAAGCCTAGTTCAGGGGCTACTGAGGAAGTCCTGGATTAGGGGGTCTCTGGACAGCCGGACTATATCCTTTGTCCGGACTGTTAAATTATGAAGATACAAGATTGAAGACTTCGTCTCGTGTCCGGATGGGACTTTACTTGGCGTGGAAGGCAAGCTAGGCAATACGGATATGTATCTCTCCTCCTTTGTAACCGACCTTGTGTAACCCTAGTCCCCTCCGGTGTCTATATAAACCAGAGGGTTTTAGTCCATAGGACAACATACAATCATACCATAGGCTAGCTTCTAGGGTTTAGCCTCTTCGATCTCGTGGTAGATCAACTCTTGTAATACTCATATCATCAAGAATAAATCAAGCAGGACGTAGGGTTTTACCTCCATCAAGAGGGCCCGAACCTGGGTAAAACATCGTGTCCCCTGCCTCATGTTACCATCCGCCTTAGACGCACAGTTCGGGACCCCCTACCCGAGATCCGCCAGTTTTGACACCGACAATGAGCACGACACCTTATGGTTTGAGGACCGTGTTTATGTGCCCAATAACACAGAGATCAGGAAGTTACTACTTTAGGAGGCTCATGACTCACCCTACTCGAGACACCCCGGAAACACCAAGATGTATGTAGATTTAAAGGAGCGTTTCTGGTGGACTGGTATGAAGAAGGATATTGCCGAGTATGTAGCCATGTGTGATGTATGTCAGAGAGTGAAGGTAGAACATCAAAAGCCAGCCAGATTGTTACAACCTATGCCGATACCCGAATGGAAGTGGGAAAAGCTTGGCATGGATTTCATCACCGGATTTCCCAAGACCAAATCAGGATATGATTCTATATGGGTAGTAGTTGATCGCTTGACCAAAGTAGCTCACTTTATCCCAGTGAAAACAATCTATACAAGTGTGAAGTTGGCCAAGATATATATGACCAGGATCGTATGTCTGCATGGAGTTCCGAGGACCATCGTATTAGATAGAGGAACACAGTTTACCTCAAAGTTTTGGCATCAGTTGCACCAAACTTTGGGAACAAGGCTGGAATTCAGTACAGCTTTTCACCTACAGACGGATGGACAGACCGAGAGAGTTAACCAAATTCTGGAGGACATGTTCAGGGCCTGTGCGCTAGATTATGGATCTAGTTGGGATGACAACTTGCCCTACGCAGAGTTCTCATACAACAACAGCTACCAAGCCAATTTGAAGATGGCACCATTCGAAGCCCTAGATGGACGAAGGTGCAGAACACCATTGATGTGGGATGAAGTTGGAGACCGACAGTTGTTTGGACCAGACTTGATCAAGGAGTCTGAAGAGAAAGTTAAACTGATTTGAGATAGGCTGAAGGTAGCTCAGTCTAGGCAGAAAAGTTATGCAGATTCGAAACGCAAGGAGGTAACCTATGAAATTGGAGATAGAGCATATCTGTGAGTATCACCCTTGCGAGGAGTGAAACATTTTGGAGTCAAGGGAAAGTTAGCCCCGAGATTTGTAGGACCGTACCTAGTTTTGGAACATATGGGAGAAGTTGCCTACAAGTTGGAGTTACCCGAAGGACTGTCCGGAGTTCATGATGTATTTCATGTTTCACAGATGAAGAAGTGTCATGCTGAGATGGCCAATATACCGTTAAGAGATACAATACCCTTGGAAGCGATTCAGTTGGACAGTGATTTTACCTATGAGGAGAAGCCAGTCAGGATTCTTGAATTTGCCAGCCGAGTCACCCGCAGCAAGGTTATCAAGTTTTGCAAAGTTCAGTGGAGCCACCATACCGAGGATGAAGCCACCTGGGAACGAGAGGATGATCTTCACAAAGACCACCCACACCTATTTTCTAGACAACCCGGATCTCGAGGGCGAGATTCATCTTAAGGGGGGTAGGTTTGTAACATCCCAAATTTTCAATTTGGAATGTTATACGTAGATCATTCATGCATATCATATTTTATTGCATTTCATTGCGCGATCCTCGAAATCCTAAGCAACTCAAGGACCCTCGGAGAGAGTTGGGGATTTCATTGTTTTCATATTTGAATTTTATCAAATATTGAAACAAGGATTATTGATTTTATTTATTTTTCTCTCCGAAAATATTTCATATTAAAATATATGAGAGGAGATAATATGACTTCTCCAAAATAATTGAAATATTGGAGGAAAAATATTAAAATCAAATATTTGATTTTATTCGGATTTTATTGCTATTTTATTTGCATTAGAAAAATTGCATGTTTTTCAAAATTGCATTTTAGGGCCAAGAAAATGTTCATCTCGTTCTAATATTTTATCTAGACGGTGAAAATTTGTTTTGGAATTTTTAGATTTTTATTTTATTTTCTAGGATTTATTTAAGTTCCGGCGAATTTTTTTTTAAATATCTCAGCGCCCGACTTGGCCATAGCCCAGCCGAGCCGGCCCGCTAGCCCCGTGCCGCCGTCTCCCTCCAGGAGACCGGGAGGCCGCCGCCGCCCCGACTCCGAGACCGTCCGGAACTCTGCCTTCCCGCGCTGCTTGCCCCTCCCCCAAGCAGCCCTCCTCCTTAAATACCTCGCCACTGGACCCCCACCGCCACCAGCCCCGCCGCCTGCCCCGCCCTGACCGCAGCGCCGCTGCCGCCTTTGCCGCGCCATGCCGCCGCCTCTGCAACGCCGCCACCGCCGCCCGTCGCCGCCCCGCGCACCCCGCCGCCGCATCCCCACCCAACCGGAGCCGCCCCGCTTCGCCGGAGGTATATGCCTCACCGTCCTTCGTTTTTTAAAACCGATTCGGTTTTTTTAGAAACCCTAGCTCGTTTCTTTTTGATCGGTTCGCCGGTTTTCTCGGTTTAGTTTATTTAGCGGACGTTCATCCGTATGTTTGTCTTAACAAACGGTTTTCGCTCGTTAGTTACAGACAACGAACGTTCGTTAGCCTGTTCATCACTTTTCTTTTTCTCGGATTTTCTGCGATTATTTTTGATCATGATTTCTGATCCGATTTTTGTTTCAGTTTATCTTTTTGCTCGTTTATCGGAATCAGGCGAATGAAGCGCCTAGATCTTCGTCTCGAAACCTTCTTTCTGTTTAACCAACTTGAACATGATTTTGGTAATATAAAATTTTACTTTAGTCCAGATTAGTAAATGGATCTTGTTTCTTTTGCAGTTTGAGTTTCGTTGCTCCGTTTGATTTGATTCTTTTTGCAAACTGGCGTTCTTAACTTGAACATTCTGGTTAGATCTTATTATTTGAGATTTACCCGTGTTTCTTTGCTTGATTGCTTATGTATGCTATTTTTTGTTTGTGATAGAATTCCCAGAGTGCGAAGCATGCTACTACGAGTCCCTAGGTTTTGCGGATTGTCAGCAAGGCAAGTAACACATTGACCATACTCTTTTCATACCCAGTTTTATGCATTAGTTCAATCCTCAAACATTGCATGATTAGGATGTGATTAACATGTGGGTTGGGAAGTAGTTGATGAGGTAGAACCTATTGCCCTATTATATTCAAACCTTGGGAGTTACTTCTATGTATTGCTTATACTGCTATGTAGGGGTGGAAAGTGGTAGCGGATAATCTGAAATATCTGATATTCGTATTCGAGAAAATGCCTATTTGTATCCGAAACATCCGCATCCGAACCAAAATGGAAATGGAAATTATCCGTATCCGAATTAATTAAACAAATAAAAAATAAAATATGGTAGGAGATTTTGACACAAATATGGATATAGAAGTGGATATATCCTTATCCGAATATGATTATGCGAGGTAATTTTAAAATTCTAGGTCCAATATTCCAATTATCCAACATAAAGCCAAATAAGTGGTCAAATTTTACTCTTCATATGATTAAACTTATAAATTATTATGCATTGCAATAGTATTTATTCATAAACCTATTTATCATTGACTTATTGTATGTCACAAGTTGATTATTTTAGGTCACATAGCTATCGACTAATTTACTTAAGCAATATGTTGATATTATTCGTATCCGTTCCGAATCAAGAAAATATACGATACATATCCGTATTTGAATAATATCCGAGCCGCATCCGTATCCGATAATATCCATATTCGGATTCGTATTCGTTTTGAAAATATGAAAATGGACGTGGTAAGAGCACTATCCAATCCGCATCCGATCCGTTTCCACCCCTACTGCTATGCTATGCTCATAGATGTGGATTGGGTTTGAGTGTATCCATGACAGATGTGAGATTGTTAATTAATAGTTCAACTTAAGGTGGCAACTTAAATACACATCTGGGTGGATTGCTTGTCAGGCACCTGAAGAATCCAGTGTTGCCCTAGGATATCCCGGAGTACCCGTGTGCTCATCCTAAGGTCCTCCACCCAGGCTCAAAGGGAACTGAGATATTTTCATGCTAGAAACTTCCATGTGCAGCCACAAGCTATTATGGGATCTAGCATAGTTGAGTAAGTTACATGAGCTCTTGAAGAGGTGGATCAACAGGTAGAGGGATGTAGGTTTGGTATAGTCTGCCCGGAGTAAAGAGTTAATGTTTCTGAAAGACTGTGTCTCGGTCATCCGTTTCTCAAACAGCATGCAGTGTGAGAAATCCAACGGAGGCGATCGAGTCTTGTGGGGAAAAGTGCGCAAACCTCTACAGAGTGTACAAACTAATCATGGTTAGCCGTGTCCTCGGTTATGGACAAATCTTGAGTATCTAGTACTTGGAGTATCCTAAGTATCTCATCACTCTAAATTAATATTGTTGGGTTGATAATTACTTTAATTGGGATTGAGATGGAGGAACCTTCTCAATGATGTTTCAACCACCATGATAGTTAAAATAAAATATATTCCTTTGTTGTAGGCAAAAATTGGCTTCTCGCAAAAACTATAACCATAGAGCTTTCTACCAGCCAAATATGCATGTAGTGATAGCATTATTCTGTTCTTGCTCTACTGTGTTATATTGCCAGCATATTCCATGTGCTGACCCATTTTCGGGCTCCAACGTATTATGTTGCAGACTTGTCAAACGAGGAGTAAGGTTCGTTAGGTCGTTGCCGTGCAGCTCAACTATGTCGTTGGAGTTGATGGACTCACATTATCTTCCAAGCCTTCCGTTGTTATCGTAATAGATGGACTTAAGCCATATTTACTGTAATAAGTTCTCTTTTGAGACATTCAATGTAATAAGTGTGTGATTGCTACTCTGTTATAAATCCTTCGAGTACTGTGTGTGTCAGCATTACCGATCCAGGGATGACACTGAAGCACAGAGACTTGACCGTTTGAGGTTGGGTCGCTACATGATGATGGCCATATCATATCACTTATATTGATTGCATGTTATGTTTATCCTTTATGCATCTTATTTTGCTTAGTACGGCGGTAGAATTATAAGATGATCCCTCACTAAATTTCAAGGTATAAGTGTTCTCCCTGAGTATGCACCGTTGCTATAGTTCATCGCGCCGAGACACCACGTGATGATTGGGTGTGATAAGCTCTATGTTCACATACAACGGGTGCAAGCCAGTTTTGCACAAGCAAAATACTCGGGTTAAACTTGACGAGCCTAGCATATGCAGATATGGCCTCGGAACACTGAGACCGAAAGTTCGAGCGTGAATCATATAGTAGATATGATCAACATAGCGGTGTTCACCATTGAAAACTACTCCATATCACGTGATGATCGGACATGGTTTAGTTGATATGGATCACGTGATCACTTAGATGATTAGAGGGATGTCTATCTAATTGGGAGTTCTTAAGTAATATGATTAATTGAACTTAAATTTATCATGAACTTAGTCCTGATAGTATTTGCATACCTATGTTGTAAATCGATTGCTCGCGCATAGCTTCCCCGTTTTATTTGTGATATGTTCCTAGAGAAAAAACTATGTTGAAAGATGTTAGTAGCAATGATGCAGACTAGCTCCTTGATCTGAGGATTATCCTCATTGCTGCACAGAAGAATTATGTCCTTGATGCACCGCTAGGTGATGGACCTATTGCAGGAGCAGACGCATACATTATGAACGTTTGGCAAGCTCGGTATGATGACTACTTGATAGTTTAGTGCGCCATGCTTTACGGCTTAGAACTGGGACTTCAAAAAAGTTTTGAACGCCAAGGAGCATATAAGATGTTCCAAGAGTTGAAATTAGTATTTTAGACTCATGCCTGTGTCGAGAGGTATGTGACCTCTGACAATACTTTGCCTACAAGATGGAGGAGAATAGCTCAACTAGTGAGCATGTGCTCAGATTGTCTGGGTACTACAATTGCTTGAATCAAGTGGGAGTTAATCTTCCAGATAAGATAGTGATTGACAAAGTTCTCTAGTCACCATCACCAAGTTACTGGAACTTAGTGATGAACTAAAATATGCAAGGGATGACGTAAAGTGATTCCCGAGCTCTTCACGATGCTGAAATCGGCGAAGGTAGAAATCAAGAAAAGCATCAAGTGTTGATGGTTGACAAGACCACTAGTTTCAAGTAAAAGGGCAAGGGAAAGAAATGGAACTTCAAGAAGAATGGCAAGCAAGTTGCCACTCCCATGAAGAAGCCCAAAGCTAGACCCAAGCCTGAAACCGAGTGCTTCTACTGCAAAGGAAATGGTCACTTGAAGCGGAACTGCCCCAAATACTTGGCGGATAAGAAGGATGGCAAAGAGAACAAAATTATATTTGATATACATGTTATTTATGTGTACTTTACTAGTGTTCATAGTAACCCCAGGGTATTTGATACCGGTTCAGTTGCTAAGATTAGTAACTCGAAACAGGAGTTGCAAAATGAACAGAGACTAGTTAAGGGCAAAGTGACGATGTGTGTTGGAAATGATTCCAAGGTTGATAAGATCACCATCACACACTCCTTTTACCTTCGGTATTAGTGTTGAACCTAAAATAAATGTTATTTGGTGTTTGCATTGAGCATGAATATGATTGGATCATGTTTATTGCAATACATCTATTCAGTTAAGTCAAAGAATAATTGTTGTTCTGTTTACATGAATAAAACCTTATATTGTCATACACTTAATATAAATGGTTTATTGAATCTCGATCATAGTGATACACATATTCATAATATTGAAGCCAAAAGATATAAGTTTAATAATGATAGTGCAACTTATTTGTGGCACTACCGTTTAGGTCATATTGGTGTAAAGCACATGAAGAAACTCCATGATGATGGGCTTTTGGAATCACTTGATTATGAATCACTTGGTGCTTGCGAACCATGCCTTATGGGCAAGATGACTAAAACTCCATTCTCGGAACAATGGAGCAAGCAACTGACTTATTGGAAATAATACATACTGATGTATGTGATCCGATGAGTGTTGAGGCTCGCAGCGGGTATCGTTATTTTCTGACCTTGACAGATGATTTGAGCAGATATGGGTATATCTACTTAATGAAACACAAGTCTGAAATGTTTGAAAAGTTCAAAGAATTTCAGAGTGAAGTGGAGAATCATCATAACAAGAAAATAAAGTTTCTACAATCTAATTGAGGAGAAGAAATATTTGAGCTACGAGTTTGGCCTTCAGTTGAAACAATGTCGAATAGTTTCGCAACTCACACCACCTAGAACACCATAGCGTAATGGTGTGTCCGAACGTCATAACCGTACTTAATTATATATGGTGCGATCTATGATGTCTCTTACCGATTTACCACTATCATTTTGGGGTTATGCATTAGAGACAACTGCATTCACGTTAAATAGGACACCGTCTAAAAATCCGTTGAGATGACACCGAATGAACTGTGGTTTAGCAAGAAACCTAAGCTGTTATTTCTTAAAGTTTGGGGTTGCAATGCTTATGTGAAAAAAGTTTCAGCCTGATAAGCTCAAACCCAAATCGGAGAAGTTAGTCTTCATAGGATACCCAAAAGAAACTGTTGGGTACACCTTCTATCACAGATCCAAAGGCAAGATATTTGTTGCTAAGAATGGATCCTTTCTAGAGAAGGAGTTTCTCTCGAAAGAAGTGAGTGGGAGGAAAGTAGAACTTGATGAGGTAGTTATACCTTCTCTCGAATTGGAAATGGTTCATCACAGAAATCAGTTCCAGTGATGCCTACACCAATTAGTGAGGAAGTTAATAATGATGATCATGAAACTTCAGATCAAGTTACTACCGAACCTCCTAGGTCAACCAGAGTATGATCCGCACCAGAGTAGTACGGTAATCCTTTTCTGGAAGTCATGTTACTAGACCGTGACGAACCTACGAACTATGAGGAAGTGATGATGGGCCCAGATTCCGGGAAATGGCTTGAGGCCATGAAATCTGAGATGGGATCCATGTATGAGAACAAAGTGTGGACTTTGATTGACTTGCCCGATGATCGGTAAACCATTCAGAATAAATGGATTTTCAAGAGGAAGACGGACGCTGATAGTAATGTTACTATCTACAAAGCTCAAATTGTCGCAAAAGGTTTTTGACAAGTTCAAGGTGTTGACTACGATGAGATTTTCTCACTCGAATTGATGCTTAAAAGTCTGTCCGAATCATTTTAGCAATGGCCGCATTTATGATTATGAAATTTGGCAAATGGATGTCAAAACTGCATTCCTTAAGTGATATCTTAAAGAAGAGTTGTATATGATGCAACCATAAGGTTTTGTCAATCCTAAAGGTACTAACAAAGTGTGCAAGCTCCAGCGATCCATCTATGGATTGGTGCAAGCATCTCGGAGTTGGAATATACGCTTTGATGAGTTGATCAAAGCATATAGTTTTATACAGAATTTTGGAGAAGCCTGTATTTACAAGAAAGTGAGTGGGAGCTCTGTAGCATTTCTTATATTATATGTGGATGACATATTGTTGATCAGAAATGATACTGAATTTCTGGATAGCATAAAAGCATACTTGAATAAGAGTTTTTCAATGAATGACCTAGGTGAAGCTGCTTACATATTGGGCATCAAGATCTATAGAGATAGATCAAGATGCTTGATAAAAAATTTCAATGAGTACATACCTTGACAAATTCTTGAAGTAGTTCAAAATGGAACAGTCAAAGAAGGAGTTCATGCCTATATTGCAAGGTGTGAAATTGAGTAAAGACTCAAAACCTAAACACGGCAGAAAATAGAAAGAGAATGAAAGTCATTCCCTATGCCTCAGTCATAGATTCTATAAAGTATGCTATGCTGTGTACCAGATCTATTGTATACCTTAGCATGATTTTGGCAAGGGAGTACAATAGTGATCTAGGAGTAGATCACTGGACAACGGTCAAAATTATCCTTAGAGGACTAAGGAAATATTTCTCGGTTATGAAGGTAATAAAAGAGTTTCTTGGCAAGAGTTACGTCGATGCAAGCTTTTTACACCGATCTAGATGACTCTAAGTATCGATCTAGATACATATTGAAAGTGGGAGCAATTAGCTAGAGTAGCTCCGTGCAGAGTATTGTAGACATAGAAATTTGCAAAATACATACGGATCTGAATGTTGCAGACTTGTAGACTAAACTTCTCTCACAAGCAAAACATGATCACTCTTTGGGTGTTAATCACATGACGATGAGAACTAGATTATTGACTCTAGTGCAAGTGGGAGACTGAAGGAAATATGCCCTAGAGGCAATAATAAAGTTGTTATTTATATTTCCTTATATCATGATAAAAGTTTATTATTCATACTAGAATTGTATTAACCGGAAACTTAGTACATGTGTGAATACATAGACAAACAAAGTGTCCCTAGTATGCTTCTACTTGACTAGCTCGTTAATCAAAGATGGTTAAGTATCCTAGCCATAGACATGTGTTGTCATTTGATGAACGGGATCACATCATTAGAGATGATGTGATGGACAAGACCCATCCATTAGCTTAGTACTATGATCGTTTAGTTTATTGCTATTGCTTTCTTCATGACTTATACATGTTCCTCAGACTATGAGATTATGCAACTCCCGAATACCGAAGGAACACCTTGTGTGCTATCAAACGTCACAACGTAACTGGGTGATTATAAAGATACTCTACAGGTGTCTCCGATGGTGTTTGTTGAGTTGGCATAGATTGAGATTAGGATTTGTCACTCCGATTGTCGGAGAGGTATCACTGGGCCCTCTCGGTAATGCACATAACTATAAGCCTTGCAAGCAATGTGACTAATGAGTTAGTTACGGGATGATGCATTACGGAACGAGTAAAGAGACTTGCCAGTAACGAGATTGAACTAGGTATGATGATATCGACGATCGAATCTCGGGCAAATGACATACCGATGACAAAGGGAACAATGTATGTTGTTATGCGGTTTAACCGATAAAGATCTTCGAAGAATATGTAGGAACCAATATGAGCATCCAGGTTCTGCTATTGGTTATTGACCAGAGATGAGTCTCGGTCATGTCTACATAGTTCTCGAACCCGTAGGGTCCGCATGCTTAACGTTCGATGACGGTCGGTATTATGTGTTTTGATGTACCAAAGGTAATTCGGAGTCCCGGATGAGATCACGGACATTACGAAGAGTCTCGAAATGGTCAAGACATAAAGATTGATATATTGGACGACTATATTCGGACATCGAAATGGTTCCGAGGTGTATCGGGTATTTATTAGAGTGCCGGAAGGGTTATCGGAACCACCGGGGAAGTTATGGGCTTTATTGGGCCTTAAGGGAGAGAGAGGGAGCATCCAAGGGCTGGCCGCGCGCCCCCCATGGGCCTAGTCCGAATTGGACTAGGGGGAGGGGGCGCCCCCTCCTTCCTTCTCCTTCCCCTCTCCTTCCTTCTTCTCCTAGTAGGACTAGGAAAGGGGGGTCCAACTCCTACTAGGAGTAGGATTTCCCCCCTTGGGTGCACCCTATAGGGCCGGCCGGCCTCCCCCTTGCTCCTTTATATACGGGGGAAGGGGGCACCCTAGAACACACAAGTTGACAATTGTTTTAGCCGTGTGCGGTGTCGCCTCCACAGATACACACCTCGGTCATATCATCGTAGTGCTTAGGCGAAGCCCTGCGCCGGTAACTTCATCATCACTGTCAACACGCCGTTGTGCTAAGGAAACTCTCCCTTGGCCTCAACTGGATCATGAGTACAAGGGACGTCACCGAGCTGAATGTGTGCAGATCGCGGAGGTGCCGTGCGTTCGATACTTGATCGGCTGGATCGCGAAGACGTTCGACTACATCAACCGCGTTTCTTGACGCTTCCGCTTTTGGTGTATGAGGGTATGTAGACATACTCTCCCCTCCTATTGCTATGCATCCCTAGATAGATCTTGCGTGATCGTAGGAAAGTTTTTGAAATACTGCGTTCCCCAACATATATTCCAACTCCGAGATGCTTGCACCAGTCCATAAATGGATCGCTGGAGCTTACACACTTTGTTAGGAACTTTTGGATCGACAAAACCTTCTGGTTGCATCATATACAACTCTTCTTTAATATATCCATTCAGGAATGCAGTTTTGACATCCATTTGCCAAATTTCATAATCATAAAATGCGGCAATTGCTAACATGATTCGGATGGACTTAAGCATCGCTATGGGTGAGAAGGTCTCATCGTAGTCAACTCCTTGAACTTGTCAAAAACCTTTCACAACAAGTCGAGACTTGTAGACAGTAACATTATCGCCAGCGCCAGTCTTCTTCTTGAAGATCCATTTATTCTCTATGGCTTGCTGATCATCGGGCAAGTCAACCAAAGTCCACACTTTGTTCTCATACATGGGTCCCATCTCAGATTTCATGGCCTCAAGACATTTTGCGGAATCTGGGCTCATCATCGCTTCCGCATAGTTCGTAGGTTTGTCATGGTCAAGTAACATGACCTCCAGAATAGGATTACCGTACCACTCTGGTGCGGATCTTACTCTGGTTGACCTACGAGGTTGGGTAGTAACTTGATCAAAAGTTTCATGATCATCATCATTAGCTTCCTCACTAATTGGTGTAGGAATCACTGGAACTGATTTCTGTGATGAACTACTTTCCAATAAGGGAGCGGGTACAATTACCTCATCAAGTTCTACTTTCCTCCCACTCACTTCTTTCAAGAGAAACTCCTTCTCTAGAAAGGATTCATTCTTAGCATTGAATATCTTGCCTTCGAATCTGTGATCAAAGGTGTAACCAATAGTCTCCTTTGGGTATCCTATGAAGACACATTTCTCCGATTTGGGTTCGAGCTTATCAGATTGAAGCTTTTTCACATAAGCATCGCAGCCCCAAAGTTTAAGAAACGACAACTTGGGTTTCTTACCAAACCACAGTTCATAAGGTGTCGTCTCAACGAATTTTGATGGTACCCTATTTAACGTGAATGCAGCCGTCTCTAAAGCATAACCCCAAAACGATAGCGGTAAATCAGTAAGAGACATCATAGATCACACCATATCTAATAAAGTGCGGTTATGACATTCAGACACACCATTACGCTATGGTGTTCCAGGTGGCGTGAGTTGCGAAACTATTCCGCATTGTTTCAAATGAAGACCAAACTCATAAATCAAATATTCACCTCCACGATCAGATCGTAGAAATTTAATTTTCTTGTTACGATGATTTTCCACTTCACTCTAAAATTCTTTAAACTTTTCAAATGTTTCAGACTTATGTTTCATCAAGTAGATATGCCCATATCTGCTCAAATCATCTGTGAAGGTCAGAAAATAACGATACCTGATACCTCTCCAACGTATCTATAATTTTTAATTGTTCCATGCTATTATATTATCAACCTTGGATGTTTTATATGCATTTATATGCTATTTTATATGATTTTTGGGACCAACCTATTAACCCAGAGCCCAGTGCCAGTTTCTGTTTTTCCCTTGTTTCAGTGTTTCACAGAAAAGGAATATCAAACGGAGTCCAAACGGAATGAAACCTTCAGAAAAGTTATTTTTGGAAATAAAGCAATACAGGAGACTTGGAGTGCACGTCAGGGGATCAACAAGGAGAGCGCGAGGCAGGGGGCGCTCCCACCCCCCTGGACGCGCCCTCCACCCTCGTGAGCCCCTCGTAGCTCCCCTAATGTATTTCTTCCGCCTATCTATATCCATATACCCTAAAACTATCAGGGAGCACAATAGATCGGGAGTTCCGCCGCCAGAAGCCTCCGTAGCCACCAAAAACCAATCCAGACCCGTTCCAGCACCCTGCCGGAGGGGGAATCCCTCTCCGGTTGCCATCTTCATCATCCCGGTGCTCTGCATGATGAGGAGGGAGTAGTTCTCCCTCGGGGCTGTGGGTATGTACCAGTAGCTATTTGTTTGATCTCTCTCTCTCTCTCTCTCTCTCTCTCTCTCGTGTTCTTGAGATGGTACGATCTTGATGTATCGTGAGCTTTGCTATTATAGTGTGGATCTTATGATGTTTATCCCCCTCTACTCTCTTGTAATGGATTGAGTTTTCCCTTTGAAGTTATCTTATCGGGTTGAGTCTTTAAGGATTTGAGAACACTTGATGTATGTCTTGCGTGGGATACCCGTGGTGACAATGGGGTATTCTATTGATCCACTTGATGTATGTTTTGGTGATCAACTTGCGGCTTCCGTGACCTTGGGAATCTAGGCATAGGGGTTGGCACACATTTTCGTCTTGACTCTCCGGTAGAAACTTTGGGGCACTCTTTGAAGTACTTTGTGTTGGTTTGCATAGATGAATCTGAGATTGTGTGATGCATATCGTATAATCATACCCATGGATACTTGAGGTGACATTGGAGTATCTAGGTGACATTAGGGTTTTGGTTGATTTGTGTCTTAAGGTGTTATTCTAGTACGAACTCTAGGGCTGTCTGTGACACTTATAGGAATAGCCCAACGGATTGATTGGAAAGAATAACTTTGAGGTTGTTTCGTACCCTACCATAATCTCTTCGTTTGTTCTCCACTATTAGTGGCTTTGGAGTGACTCTTTGTTGCATGTTGAGGGATAGTTATGTGATCCAATTATGTTATTATTGTTGAGAGGACTTGCACTAGTGAAAGTATGAACCCTAGGCCTTGTTTCCTAGCATTGCAATACCGTTTGTGCTCACTTTTATCATTAGTTACGTTGCTGTTTTTATATTTTCAGATTACAAAATCCTTTATCTATCATCCATATACCACTTGTATCACCATCTCTTTGACGAACTAGTGCACCTATAAAATTTACCATTGTATTGGGTGTGTTGGGGACACAAGAGACTCTTTGTTATTTGGTTGCAGGGTTGTTTGAGAGAGACCATCTTCATCCTACGCCTCCTATGGATTGATAAACCTTAGGTCATCCACTTGAGGGAAATTTGCTACTGTCCTACAAACCTCTGCACTTGGAGGCCCAACAACGTCAACAATAAGAAGGTTGTGTAGTAGACATCAAGCTCTTTTCTGGCGCCGTTGCCAGGGAGGTGAGTGCTTGAAGGTATACATTTAGATCTTGCAGTTGAATCTTTTTGTTTCTTGTTTTAGCACTAGTTTAGTTTATAAAAGAAAACTACATAAAATATGGAATTGAGTTTGCCTCATATGCTTCATCTTTTTAATATCTTTAGTGAGTATGATGGAAAGGAAAATTGTGCCAAAGTGTTAGAAGAATAATGAATTAAAATGTTTGTCACTAAATATTTGAATGATGAGCATGATTGCAATGTTGTTAGTATGAATTCCTTGTATATCCATGATGCTAATGATATGCAAAGCCACAAGCTTGGGGAAGCTATGTTTGATGAAGATGATATTTTTTGTCCCCCAAGCTTTGATGAACAAATTTATTGTGATGAAAGCATGCCTTCTATTTATGATGATTATATTGATGAAAGTGGATTTGGAGAGGTCATGACTTTATTTAGTGATGAATCCACTATTTCGGAAGAGGTTCCAATTGATTATGAGAACAAAGTTGCTATCTATGATGATTATTGTGATGACTTGTATGCTATAAAGAATAATGATATCCATGAAACTTTTCATCATGATTTTAGGGTTCAATTGGATTATGCCTCACATGATAATTATTTTGTTGAGTTTGCTCCCACTATTATTTATGAGAAGAATTTTGCTTATGTGGAGACTAATAAAATTTATATGCTTGTATATCATAAAAAGAATGCTTTATGTGATATTTATATTGTTGAATTCATTCATGATGCTATTGAAAATTATTATGAGGGAGGAACATATGCTTGTAGGAATTGCAATAATATCATGTTTCCTCTCTATGTGCTTAAAGTCTTGAAGTTATGCTTGTTTTCCTTTCCTATGCTAGTTGATTATTGTTCCCACAAGTTGTTTGTTCACAAAATCCCTATGCATAGGAAGTGTGTTAGGCTTAAATGTGCTAGTCATATTATTAATGATGCTCTCTTTATGTTTCAATTCTTATCTTTTATGTGAGCATCATTGAAATCATCATGCCTAGCTAGGGGCGTTAAACGATAGCGCTTGTTGGGAGGCAACCCAATTTTATTTTTGTCCCTTGCTTTTTTCTCCTGTTTAGTAATAAATAATTTATCTAGCCTCTGTTATGATTGAGTTTTTATGTATTAATTAGTGTTTGTGCCAAGTAGAACCGTTGGGACGACTTGGGGAAAGTCTTGTTGATCTTGCTGTAAAAAACAGAAACTTTAGCGCTCACGAGAATTGCTGCCATTTTTTATTGGAGAGTGATATTTAGTTAATTCTTTTTGAATATGATTAATAGATAAATTCCTCACGTCCAGAAATTTATTTTAGAATTTTTGGGGTTCCATAATTTTGCGTTAGTTACAGATTACTACAGACTGTTCTGTTTTTGACAGATTCTGTTTTTCATGTGTTGTTTACTTATTTTGATGAATCTATGGCTAGTAAAAGAGTTTATAATCCATAGAGAAGTTGGAATGCAGTAGGTTTAACACAAATATAAAGAATGAGTTCATTACAGTACCTTGAAGTGTAGTTTTGTTTTCTTTCGCTAACGGAGCTTACGAGTTTTCTGTTAAGTTTTGTGTTGTGAAGTTTTCAAGTTTTGGGTAAAGATTCGATGGACTATGGAATAACGAGTTGCAAGAGCCTAAGCTTGGGGATGCCCAAGGCACCCCAAGGTAATATTCAAGGACAACCAATATACTAAGCTTGGGGATGCCCCGGAAGGCATCCCCTCTTTCGTCTTCGTTCATCGGTAACTTTACTTGGAGCTATATTTTTATTCGCCACATGATATGTGTTTTTCTTTGAGCATCATTTTATTTTCTTTTGTTTTGCTTGCTGTTTGAATAAAATACCAAGATCTGAAATTATTAAATGTTAGAGAGTCTTCATATATTTGCATAATTATTCGACTACTCATTGATCTTCACTTATATCTTCCGGAGTAGTTTGTTGTTGCTCTAGTGCTTCACTAATATCTTTTAGAGCACGGTGGTGGTTTTATTTTATAGAAATAGATGAACTCTCATGCTTCAATTATATTATTTTGAGAGTCCTAAACAGCATGGTAATTTGCTTTGGTTATGAATTTAGTCCTAATATGATGGGCATCCAAGAGGGATATAATAAAAACTATCATATAAAGTGCATTGAATACTATGAGAAGTTTGATACTTGATAATTGTTTTGAGATATGGAGATGGTGATATTAGAGTCATTCTAGTTGAGTACTTGTGAATTTGATAAATACTTGTGTTGTAGTTTGTGATTCCCATAGCATGCATGTATGGTGAACCGTTATGTGACGAAGTCGGAGCATGATTTGTTTATTAATTGTCCTCCTTATGAGTGGCGGTCGGGGATGAGCAATGGTCTTTTCCTACCAATCTATCCCCCTAGGAGTATGCACGTAGTACTTCTCTTCGATAACTAATAGATTTTTGCAATAAGTATGTGAGTTCTTTATGACTAATGTTGAGTCCATGGATTATACGCACTCTCACCCTTTCACCATTGCTAGCCTCTCTAGTATCGCGCAACTTTCGCCGGTACCATAAATGCACCATATACCTTCCTCAAAACAGCCACCATACCTACCTATTATGGCATTTCCATAGCCATTCTGAGATGTATTTCCATGCAACTCTCCACCGTTCCGTTTATTGTGACGCGCTCCATCATTGTCATATTGCTATGCATGATCATGTAGTTTACATCGTATTTGTGGCAAAGCCACCATTCATAATCCTTCCATACATGTCACTCATGAGTCATTGCACATCCCGGTACATCACCGAAGGCATTCATATAGAGTCATACTTCGTTCGAGTTGTGATTATTGAGTTGTAAATAAATAGAAGTGTGATGATCATCATTAATAGAGCATTGTCCCAAAAAAGGAAAAAAAAGAAGAAAGGCCAAATAAAAGGCCAAATAAAAAATAAAAAAATAAAAGGTACAATGCTACTATCCTTTTTCCACACTTGTGCTTCAAAGTAGCACCATGATCTTCATGATAGAGAGTCTCCTATGATGTCACCTTCATATACTAGTGGGAATTTTTCATTATAGAACTTGGCTTGTATATTCCAACAATGGGCTTCCTCAAATGCCCTAGGTTTTCGTGAGCAAGCAAGTTGGATGCACACCCACTTAGTTTCTTTTTATTGAGCTTTCATATATTTATAGCTCTAGTGCATCCGTTGCATGGCAATCCCTACTCACTCACATTGATATCTATTGATGGGAATCTCCATAGCCCGTTGGTACGCATAGTTGATGTGAGACTATATTCTCCCTTTTTGTCTTCTCCACAACCACCATTATATTCCACCTATAGTGTTATGTCCATGGCTCACGCTCATGTACTGCGTGAAGATTGAAAAAGTTTGAGAACATTAAAAGTATGAAACAATTGCTTGGCTTGTCATCGGGGTTGTGCATGATTTGAATACGTTGTGTGGTGAAGATGGAGCATAACCAGACTATATGATTTTGTAGGGATAACTTTCTTTGGCCATGTTATTTTGAGGAGACATAATTGCTTAGTTAGTATGATTGAAGTATTATTATTTCTATGTCAAAATTAAACTTTTGTCTTGAATCTTATGGATCTGGATATTCTTGCCACAATAAAGAAGAACTACTTAGAGAAATATGTTAGGTAGCATTCCACATCAAAAATTCTGTTTTTATCATTTACCTACTCAATGACGAGCAGGAATTAAGCTTGGGGATGTTGATACGTCTCCAACGTATCTATAATTTCTGATTGTTCCATGCTATTATATTATCAACCTTGGATGTTTTATATGCATTTATATGCTATTTTATATGATTTTTGGGACTAACCTATTAACCCAGAGCCCAATGCCAGCTTCTGTTTTTCCCTTGTTTCAGTGTTTCACAGAAAAGGAATATCAAACAGAGTCCAAACGGAATGAAACCTTTAGAAAAGTTATTTTTTGGAAATAAAGCAATACAGGAGACTTGGAGTGCACGTCAGGGGATCAACGAGGAGAGCACGAGGCAGGGGGCGCGCCCATCCCCTGGGCGCGCCCTCCACCCTCGTGGTCCCCTCGTGGCTCCCCTGATGTATTTCTGCCGCCTATATATATTCATATACCCTAAAACTATCAGGGAGCACAATAGATCAGGAGTTCCGCCGCCAGAAGCCTCCGTAGCCACCAAAAACCAATCTAGACCCGTTCCAGCACCCTGTCGGAGGGGGAATCCCTCTCTTGTGGCCATCTTCATCATCCCGGCGCTCTGAATGACGAGGAGGGAGTAGTTCTCCCTCGGGGCCGAGGGTATGTACCAGTAGCTATGTGTTTGATCTCTCTCTCTCTCTCGTGTTCTTGAGATGGTATGATCTTGATGTATCGCGAGCTTGGCTATTATAGTTGGATCTTATGATGTTTGTCCCCCTCTACTCTCTTGTAATGGATTGAGTTTTCCCTTTGAAGTTATCTTATCGGATTGAGTCTTTAAGGATTTGAGAACACTTCATGTATGTCTTGCGTGGGATACCCGTGGTGACAATGGGGTATTCTATTGATCCACTTGATGTATGTTTTGGTGATCAACTTGTGGGTTCTGTGACCTTGGGAATCTATGCATAGGGGTTGGCACACGTTTTCGTCTTGACTCTCCGGTAGAAACTTTGGGGCACTCTTTGAAGTACTTTGTGTTGGTTTGAATAGATGAATTTGAGATTGTGTGATGCATATCGTATAATCATACCCACAGATACTTGAGGTGACATTTGAGTATCAAGGTGACATTAGGGTTTTGGTTGATTTTTGTCTTAAGGTGTTATTCTAGTACGAACTCTAGGGCTGTTTGTGACACTTACAGGAATAGCCCAACGGATTGATTGGAAAGAATAACTTTGAGGTGGTTTCGTACCCTATCATAATTCTTCATTTGTTCTCCGCTATTAGTGGCTTTGGAGTGACTCTTTGTTGCATGTTGAGGGATAGTTATGTGATCCAATTATGTTATTATTGTTGAGAGGACTTGCACTAGTGAAAGTATGAACCCTAGGCCTTGTTTCCTAGCATTGCAATACCGTTTGTGCTCACTTTTATCATTAGTTACCTTGCTGTTTTTATATTTTCAGATTACAAAAACCTTTATCTATCATCCATATACCACTTGTATCACCATCTCTTCGCCGAACTAGTGCACCTATACAATTTACCATTGTATTGGGTGTGTTGGGGACACAAGAGACTCTTTGTTATTTGGTTGTAGGGTTGCTTGAGAGAGACAATCTTCATCCTACGCCTCCTATGGATTGATAAACCTTAGGTCATCCACTTGAGGGAAATTTGCTACTGTCCTACAAACCTCTGCACTTGGAGGCCCAACAACGTCTACAAGAAGAAGGTTGTGTAGTAGACATCAATACCCACCACGAGCATCAACACTCATCGGACCCACGAGCATTAACAACCATAGAAGATATTACTCATATAAATAAAACAACAATTTTTCTCTGATTTAAATGAATAACCGTCTCGCATCAAACAAGATACAAATATATTGTTCATGCTTAACGCTGGCACCAAATAACAATTATTCAGGTCTAAAACTAATCCTGAAGGTAGATGTAGAGGTAGCGTGCCGACGGCGATCACATCGACTTTGGGACCATTTCCCACGCGCATCGTCACCTCATCCTTAGTCAATATTCGTTTAATCCGTAGCCCCTATTTCGAGTTGCAAATATTAGCAACAGAACCAGTATCAAATACCCAGGCGCTACTGCGAGTATTAGTAAGGTACACATCAATAACATGTATATCAAATATACCTTTCACTTTACCATCCTTTTTATCCGCCAAATACTTGGGGCAGTTCCGGTTCCAGTGACCAGTCCCTTTGTAGTAGAAGCACTCAGTCTCAGGCTTAGGTCCAGACTTGGGGTTCTTCACTTGATCAGCAACTTGGTTGCCATTCTTCTTGAAGTTCCCCTTCTTCCCTTTGCCCTTGTTCTTGAAACTGGTGGTCTTGTTGACCATCAACACTTGATGCTCCTTCTTGATTTCTACCTCCGCAACTTTTAGCATCACGAAGAGCTCGGGAATTGTCTTATCCATCCCTTGCATATTATAGTTCATCACGAAGCCTTTGTAGCTTGGTGGCAGTGATTGAAGAACTCTGTCAATGACACTGTCAACCGGAAGATTAACCCCCAGCTGAGTCAAGTGATTGTGGTACCCAGACATTCTGAGTATGTGTTCACTGACATAACTATTCTCTTCCATTTTGCAGCTGTAGAACTTATTGGATACTTCATATCTCTCAATCCGGGCATTTTCTTGAAATATTAACTTCAACTCCTGGAACATCTCATATGCTCCATGATGTTCAAAACGTCGTTGAAGTCCCGGTTCTAAGTCGTAAAGCATGGCACATTGAACTATTGAGTAGTCATCAACTTTTCTCTGCCAGGTGTTCATAGCATCTGGCATTGCTCCTGCAGCAGGTTTGGCACCTAGCGGTGCTTCCAGGATGTATTTCTTCTGTGCAGCAATGAGGATAATCCTCAACTTACGGACCCAGCCCGTATAGTTGCTACCATCATCTTTCAACTTAGCTTTCTCTAGGAACACATTAAAATTCAACAGAACAACAACACAGGCCATTTATATACAACAACATAGACATGCAAAATACTATGAGGTACTAAGTTCATGATAAATTAAAATTCAATTAATCATATTACTTAAGAACCCCTACTTAGATAGACATCCCTCTAATCATCTAAGTGATCACGTGATCCATATCAACTAAACCATGTCCAATCATCATGTGAGATGGAGTAGTTTTCAATGGTGAAACATCGCTATGTTGATCATATCTACTATATGATTCACGCTTGACCTTTCGATCTAAGTGTTCCGATGCCATATCTGCATATGCTAGGCTCGTCAAGTTTAACCCGAGTATTCTGCATGTGCAAAACTGGCTCGCACCTGTTGTATTTGAACATAGAGCTTATCACACCCGATCATCGCGTGGTGTCTCGTCACGACAAACTGTAGCAATGGTGCATACTCAGGGAGAACACTTTTACCTTGAAATTTAGTGAGAGATCATCATATAATGCTATCACCGTACTAAGCAAAATAACATGCATAAAGGATAAACATCACATGCAATCAATATAAGTGATATGATATGGCCATCATCATCTTGTGCCTTTGATCTCCATCTCCAAAGCACTGTCATGATCACCATCGTCACCGGCTTGGCACCTTGATCTCCATCGAATCATCATTTTCGCCTCGCCAACTATTACTTCTATGACTATCGCTATCGCTTAGTGATAAAGTAAAGCAATTACATGGCGATTTCATTTCAGACAATAAAGTGACAACCATATGGCTCCTGCCAGTTGTCGATAACTGTCTTACAAAACATGATCATCTCATACAACAATTTATATAATCACGTCTTGACCATATCACAGCACAACATGCCCTGCAAAAAAAAGTTAGACGTCCTCTACTTTGTTGTTGCAAGTTCTACGTGGGTGCTATGGGCTTAGCAAGAACCATTCTTACCTACGCTTAAAAAAACCACAACGCGGTATAGTGATTGCTTTTTGATCTTCAGAAAGAACCCTGTTCATTGAATCCTATTCAAGTAAAGTTGGAGAAACTGACACCCGCCAGCCAGCTATGTGCAAAGCACGTCGGTAGAACAAGTCTCATGAACGCGGTCATGTAATGTCGGTCTAGGCCGCTACATCCAACAATACCGTTGAATCAAGAAACAACTAGTGACGGCAAGCAATATGTATATACCCACGCCCACAACTCCTTTGTGTTCTACTCGTGCATATAACATCTATGCATACACCTGGCTCTGATGCCACTGTTGGGGAACGCAGTATTTCAAAAAGAATCCCACGATCACGCAAGATCTATCTATGGATGCATAGCAATGAGAGGGGAGAATATGTCTACGTACCCTTGTAGACCAAAAGCGGAAGCGTTCAGAAACGCGGTTGATGTAGTCGAACGTGTTCGCGATCCAACCGATCAAGTACCGAACACACGGCACCTCCGTGATCTGCACACGTTCAGCTCGGTGATGTCCCTCATACTCTTGATCTAGTTGAGGCTGAGGGAGAGTTTCATTAGCACGACGGTATGTTGACAGTGATGATGAAGTTACCGGCGTAGGGCATCGCCTAAGCACTATGACAATATGACCGAGGTGTGTATAAGTGGAGGGGGGCACCGCACACGGCTAAAACAATTGTCAACTTGTGTGTCTATGGGGTGCCCCCCTCCCCGTATATAAAGGAGGGGAGGAGGGGGCTGGCCGGCCCTCATGGTGCGCCCCCAAGGAGGGATTCCTACTCCTACTAGGAGTAGGTTTCCCCCCTTTCCTAGTCGTAATAGGAGGGAGAGGAAGGGGAAGAGAAGAAGAAGGAAAGGGGGGTGTCGGTGCCAAAACCGGCGGATCTCGGGTAGGGGGTCCCGAACTGTGCGTCTAGGCTGGATGGTGACAGGAGGCAGGGGACACGATGTTTTACCCAGGTTCGGGCCCTCTTGATGGAGGTAAAACCCTACGTCCTACTTGATTAATATTGATGATATGGGTAGTACAAGAGTAGATCTAGCACGAGATCAGAGAGGCTAAACCCTACAAGCTAGCCTATGGTATGATTGTTGTTCTACGGACTAAAACCCTTCGGTTTATATAGACACCGGAGAGGGTTAGGGTTACACAAGGTCGGTTACAAAGGAGGAGATATCCATACACGTATTGCCTAGCTTGCCTTCCTCGCCAAGTAGAGTCCCATCCAGACACGAGACGAAGTCTTCAATCTTGTATCTTCATAGTCTAACAGTCCGGCCAATGGAGATAGTCCGGCTATCCGGAGACCCCCTAATCCAGGACTCCCTCAGTAGCCCCTGAACCAGGCTTCAATGGCGATGAGTCCGGCGCGCAGTATTGTCTTCAGCATTGCAAGGCGGGTTCCTTCTCCGAATACATCACAGAAGAATTTGAATACGCGGATAGTGTCCGACCCTGCAAAATAAGTTCCACATTCCACCGTAGAGAGAATAATATTTTCGCAGATCTAATCTGCTGGCTTGTTTTGGCAGCACGACGTTATGTCATGGCCCGGTGATTATTTGAACCGTTTCTCCACACATAACGCGAAGCGGTTTCTTGACACGTCTTGCCGAAGCGGAGATCATGTTCCCCCAATTACGGGATTCTCATTAATGCGGTCGTGGGTAACCCAACCGTGTCTAGGACTCCTAGATTATAGGCAAGTCCTAAACGGCTACGGAGAGGACGCTTGATATTCACCCTCTTTATAAAGGAACAAAGTTTTCGCTTTTTCCCTCTCGTGCTCAATCGAACCCTTCCCCCGCCTCGAGTTCTAACACCCAAAGCCTAGGTTAGGTGCTCCGGATCTTCAACCATGTCTAAATCCAGCCTTCAAGGCCGATGGACGCCCCCCTCCGTTACAGAAGAGGACATTAAGAAGTTGAGGGAGGCCAGATACCTGACCGCCGAGGTTTTGCATCGGCTGCCTGCTCAAGGTCAGATCGTCCCTACTCCCGTACCCAACGAGAATGTCGTGTTCGTCTCCCACTTCCTCCGAGGTCTAGGCCTCACTCTGGATCCCTTCGTCAGGGGTTTGATGTTCTATTACGGTCTAGATTTCCATGATCTAGCTCCGGACTCCTTTCTCCACATATTGACATTTATTGTCGTGTGCGAGGCCTTCCTCCGCATTACCCCTCACTTCGGCTTGTGGCTCAAGACCTTTGAAGTGAAGCCGAAGATGGGCAACATGCAGTGTGCGGAGGCGCATCAATAGGCAAGATGGCAGGAGCTCCATGGCCGAAAGGTTCCTTCCCAGAGGTGCCTGAATTATGGCAGCGGGAGTGGTTTTACGTCACAGCTCCCAGAAGTGCCAAGTGGGCGGCTGCCCCTGCTTTCCACTTAGGCCCCCACCACAACTGATGTCATGGATTAGCAGAGGTCTAAGTTGGGGTCCAGCCAAGGACGTGCCTATACTGCAAAGCCACATCCGAGATCTCTTCGAGGGAGATTTTAATTTGGTTGCGGTAATACAAGTTATGATGGTTCGCCAAGTCCAGCCTTGCAAACGCCGGCCCCTTCGCTTGTGGGAGTTCAACCCAGAGGGACCATGTGCCATTCAAAGTTTCCTCGGCCTGACGCACGAGGAGATGTACAAGTCATTCTTTGGACCTCAAGTAGAATGTCCGGATATTACCGAGGACGTGGGCCTGAGCAGTAACCGCGCCACCGAACAAGTAAGAAATCCTCTAGCCGAACACACTGTCTTTTATTCGAAGTTATTTATGAGAGTTCGCTTTTTGACCAGGACTGGCTAACAAAGGTGAAGATGATTCGGTGTTTTGCCCCCCTCCCCGAGGGTTTGGAAAATCCTGTATTGGAAAAGATGCTCAAGGTCGCACCTTGCCCGGAGCCCTTGAAAGAAGATACCGGGGGGGGGGGATAATACAGGCAAACATGGGCCCCCATCGCTGCCCGTTCCAACCGAGGGAACGAGCGTCTCCATGAAGGAGGACAACCAGGGGAGGAAAAGGACTACTTCCGAGGATCCGGAAACCGAAGCCTCCAAACGGGAGAAGAAGTCTCCCACAGAGGGTCCTGCCTCAGGGGGTGCTTTTGTCGCACAAAGTCCACGGGGGGATCAGCCCTCCAACGAGTCGTAAGTGATCCAAAATACTTTAATAGTAAAGATATGCTATCTTTTTTCCTGAGAGAATAACCACCGCATATATCTTGCAGTTCAGGCCTTAGCCCCTCTCAGCTGAGCTCGTCATCGGGGGATCTTCTTCCAGAGATGATGGAGAGTGAAACGCCTCCCCCGGACTCCCCCGCTCAAGAAGCGGGCGACCCCGAAGTGTCGTCACGGAGGGCCTCTCCGGATCCGGTGAGGCCAGAAGATAATCCCATAGACCCCCGAATTCCCCAGCGTCCGGCTCCCGAAGAGAGCAAACAAAAGAGTCCGGCACCGTCTGGTGTGCGGTCGGACGTTCTGAGGGAGTTGGTGGGGCGAGCGGCCATCTCAGAAGAACACCGTATGCTGATGAGTACGGTGATGGAGAGAATCTCGTCCACCGAAAGCAGATTAGATGAACTTTTATGAGTCTACTGACAGGCTTTGAGGTACGTGAGATAATATGTGATAGTACTGCACATGTTAGGTGTGCCCTGTGTAGATAGTAGCCCCTGAGACTCTGGTTGTCGTCGAGAACAGCGGTGAATAGAGGATCATATTCCCAGGCAATAACCAGATTGCCCCTATGTGCAGGTGGTGGAAGCTTCGGAGGCTAGCCGGACTAGTGAGTTTGCCAAATTAAAACGGCAACTGGATGCGGTAGACGCCGACATCGAGCTTGTTCACAAGAGGCTTGACGAGGCACAGGGTAAGTGTTATTATCTGGTGAACGCCACATAGTAAGAGCAGCATGATGCTAGTATCTTTAATATGTTGTGACTGCAGATGGAGCTGCCACTATGGAAGCCTTGCGGGCAGAACTTGCCCGAGCCAAGGAACAAGCGAGGATTAGTAATGCGGCTGCTTTGAAGGCGGTCGAAGAGTTGAAAGCCGAGAAGGCCGCACATTGCGAGAGCCAAGAGAAGATGGCCAAGATGGCCGTAGAATTAAAAGACACTGCCGACCGTTGCCGGGTCCTTGAAAAAGAAAAGCGAGCGAAGGCAACGGACCTTGAGAAGACACCCGTTCTGCTATGAGAGCGAAGAAGGAGGAGCTGCGGGAAGCCGGGGATATTGCGGCTGGGAAACCCTTCATGTTACGGAGGAAGTTCGGAGATCGACGGTATGCCCCTTTGGATCGGCTATGGAGTTCGGCGGATGCGTATATGGATTTGGCGGTGAGCGTTGCCGATGCGGCCAAGTACTTCCAAGGTCAGACAAATCGTGAAGTGGACAAGTTGTTCTGGTCGCAATTCTACGTTCCAGAGCGCCCGCTTTCATTGACTGACCAGCTAGCCGAATCGGCCGAACTGAATAGGTTGTCTGGACGCGCCATGAGGTCTGTTGTGGATCAGCTATGACCGGAAAAGCCAAAGCCGAACAACTATTTTAGCTTAGTGCAGCAGTTCCTTGGTGCGGTGCCGCGTATTAATGCGATGAAGAGGTGGGCGTGCATAGAAGGCTCGCGGATGGCACTTGCCCGTGTTAAAGCATACTGGGCGGAGATGGACGCTACCACTATTGCGGCGTAGGGTTCGGCCATAGGTCGAGTGGCTGCCGAGCATTATTTCGAGGAGGTTCTCGAGGGTGTTCGTTTGATAGAGGCCCAATGCTCGAAAAATATTATGTTTGAGTGATATGTATTCTCATTGTAAACACAATGCTTTTATGAAGTTTTTATAAGGCTATGTTTATACTTTTGCCTGAAAGTAGTATGATGCCTCCTGTGCGGCCGTTTATCTATACATGTGTATAACCTGAAAGATTGCAGCCGTCGGCTTCAACCTCCACGCATATAAAGCGGAGGTGCTCGCAAAAATGCGTGTTCACACTTAATCCAACGTCTTGGTCCTATTAAGGAGGTGATAGCGTAGCGAACGAGGCAACCGGACTATAATGCTTTAACACTTTCACTTAGCTATAGGAGTTTGACAGTGGGGCTACTAGATAGCCCCTGGTGGCTCCGCACTCTCCCGATCGCGGGGTGCGTACATGCCTGGCTGGAAAATGGCCCTTCGTTAAGGCGGAGGAATTCTAACATTCAGATAGGTCATCGAGTGGTTGACCAGTCTCACACTATATCATGACAGTCAGTTTTCGGCTTTCTCTACTGAGGTGCTCATTCGGATGAACCAGTGAACAATCACATTAGTTCTCCTGGTGCTACCTTAGCCGATAGAGCGGAACGTAAGGCACCAAAACACAGGAGCCGGGCAAACCCAACATTTGACCAAAGACAATGATTCGGAGTTGATGCATATAAGGCCAAACTCGCGATGCCAAACACTCCCTAAGGTATTCGGTCTTTATGGTATAAACCTGGCCTAAATAGTGCCCTTTGTAAGAAGCCCCTTGTGTCCAGGTACGTGCATTATTCTGACGTGGCCACATGCCAAGACGTCAGCATCCTTCTCAACTGTGCTGAGAATTCGGTGGATATGTATCAACAAGAGACAGTAAAAAAGGTTTACGCAGGGATTTAATCTAAAAACAATCCTTGGCGCGGGTCCCTACTGCACGTCTGTGCTTGTGTCTCCGTTGTGCCGTATCCTGGAAGGGTGTAGCACGATGATCATCTGTAAAAGAGAGGAACTTAGGCGAAAAAGTTGTCATGCAAAAGGATAGTTTTTTAAAGAAACCATGTATAATTCAAGATTAGTAAAAAACTCCACTTGTCTGCGCGCGTTGTGCCCCTTGTATTTGTAATAGGGTGCGACCATTGATCCGGTATTAATTACATATAGCTGCGCCGGACTCGTCTAACCGTGTCCGAGGTCTTGACAACCTGATAAATGCTTTAGTTGGTCAGGCCGTTTTTAGTGTGCGGCTGCCAAGGCAGCCACACTCTCTTCGGCGCGCAAAGATCGCTTAATACTTCCATTCACTGTAATGATGCCACGTGGGCCGGGCATCTTGAGTGTGAGGGAAGCGTAGTGCGGTATTGCATTGAAGCGAACGAAAGCTTCGCGTCCGAGTAGTGCTTGATAGCCACTTCGGAACGGAGCGATGTGGAATGTTAAATGTTTGCTACGGAAGTTATCGGGGAGGCCGAATTTAACCTTTAGTAGCAGGGAGCCCGTTCAATGAGCCCCTGGGCCCGGCGTTACTCCTTTAAAGGTAGTATTGCTTTGGCAAATTTTTGTTGGGTCTATCCCCATTCGCGGATTGTATCCTGGTATATCAGGTTTAGACTGCTGCCACTGTCCATCAGAACTCGTGTGAAGTGGTATCCGTCAATTATTGGGTCTAATACCAGGGCAGCCCATCCTGCACGCCAGATACTTGCTGAGTAATCATGATGGTCGAAAGTGATCGGTTGAGACGACCAGTGGCAGGACTCCGTGGTGATAGGCCCTTGGGCATATTTTTTTGGGAGTGCCGTTTTGTTTCTTCCTTTGATCACGTGTAACATGTTTACTGTTTTGACTTCTGGTGGAAATTTCTTTTGTTCCCCAGTGTCTTGATTGAGAGGCTCGTCCTCGTCTTCGCTTGGTGTATCCTCCCCCTTGTGTACGGCGTTGAGCTTGCCGGACTGCTTGAAGACCCAACATTCTCTGTGGGTATGATTAGCGGGTTTACGAGGGGTGCTATGGATCTGACATATTTGGTCCAGAATTTTGTTTAGGCTAGACAGTTCGTCTCTGGCGCTTTTAGAGGGCGGCTTTTGCTAACCTGGCCGAGAGCTTTTGAATCCGGCGTTTACTGTCGTGCTCTTCATGCTGTCTTCTCTATTCCGGCGTTTGTTATTGCTGTTGCGCCGTGATTTCCCGTTTCCATCTCTAACTTCAGATGTACTAGGGTCGCTAGTGCTGCATCTGGCTAGTCAGCTATCCTCACCCGCGCAAAAGCGGGTCATGAGGCTTGTTAATGCTGCCATTGTTCTCGGCTTTTCTTGGCCGAGGTGTCTGGCAAGCCATTCGTCACGGACGCTATGCTTAAAAGATGCCAAGGCTTCAACGTCCGGACAGTCGACAATTTGGTTCTTTTTAGTAAGAAACCTGTTCCAAAGTTTTCGGGCTAACTCTCCGGGCTGTTGAGTTATATGACTCAAATCGTCCGCGTCCGGAGGTCGGACATAAGTCCCTTGAAAATTTACCCAAAAAGCGTCTTCGAGCTCTTCCAAGCTTCCAATGGAGTTTTCGGGGAGGCTTTTAAGCCAGTGGCGAGCTGGCCCTTTGAGCTTGAGGGGTAAGTACTTGAAGGCGTGGAGATCATCTCCTCGAGCCATATGGATATGGAGGATATAGTCCTCAATCCAGACCACAGGGTATGTTGTTCCGTCGTATGCCTCTATATTTACGGGTTTGAATCCCTCTCGAAATTCATGGTCCAGCACCTTGTCGGTGAAACATAGGGGGTGTGCGGCACCCCTGTATCTAGGTGTACTGCGTTTCTCGGATGTTTGTTGTGTTACATCGTATGCTGGGGCGCACTTGCGTGGTCCATAGATGGATCTGGTTGCGCCGTCCTTTTGGTGCGAGCCCTCGCGTGTATCGCGTATTGGCTTGTGAGTGGCGTTGTTTGCCGCTCGATGTTGGCCGTGAGGTTGTCTATCCGGCCAGGTGGCTGTTTTGCTTTTTGGTTGTGGGGGGTCTGAGGCCTCCTCATCGAATTCAGGTAGCAACTTCCGCTTTGGGTAGCTCTTGGTGGGGTGATTGTCGCCGTACTTCGCTACTGTGTTGAGTACTTTACTCCATCTAATTTGGAGTGTGTCCTACGCAGCCTTGAGCCTTTGCTTTTGCTTTTTCAGACTCCTCACGGTGGCAACAAGCCTTTAACGGGCATTATGCTGCTCCGGGTGCCTGTCCGGTGTTATATTGTCCGGACTATTTTCTTTGACGGAATTAGTTTGTTCGGTTTGATTCTTTGTATTGCCATAGTCCGGCAGTGGTTCGCCCTGCTCCAACGCTGGGTCTGTATGATCGTTATTTCTGTCGAGGCGGGATTTGGGGCGGCGCTTGTGCCACCGCTTTGACTGCTTCTCAAGGGAACAAGCCTTCGATGCGTCTTTCCTTTCCTCGTCGTCGTCTTCTTTTGGTGTGTCCACCATGTATACATCATATGATGAGGTGGATGTCCAGCGCCCTGTGGGCGGTGGTTCCTCTTCGCCTCCCGCACCGTCATCCATACCGTCGATGTCTTCGGAGTCAAAGTCGAGCATGTCGGTTGAGTCATCAACAGTGGCTATTAAGTGGGTGGTGGGTGGGCGTCGAATTTCTTCGTCGTCCGCATCCCAATCCTGTTGGCCATAATCCGGCCAGGGCTCTCCTGACAAAGAGAGAGACCTTAGTGAATTCAGAATGTCGTTGAAGGGTGAGTGCTGAAAGGTATCCGCGGTGGTGAATTCCATGATCGGCGCCCAATCGGATTTGATTGGCAGGGGCGCGGATGGTTCGGAGTTCGGAAAAGAGTCCGGCACCTTGGAGTCACGGGTTGCGCAGAGGGTTAAGCTGGTGTTCGGCTCGATCGCCATTGAGACTGTAGCCCCTGAGGCAGTGTCTAACCACCCATCCTCGACTGGCGCAGTTGGCTCCGAGCTAAGGGTCGGAGCTGATGCGGGCGTGGCCTCTGGGGTACTGTTCGGCGGCAGAGCTAGGTCATACCCATCACGACAGTGCGGCACGCCCGGCTGTGTCTCGAATCCGTCGAAGATCAAGTCTCCGTGGATGTCGGTCGTGTAATTCAAACTTCCAAATCTAACCTAATGGCCAGGGGCGTAGCTTTCAATCTGCTCCAGATGGCCAAGTGAATTAGCCCGCAGTGCAAAGCCGCCGAATACGAAGATCTGTTCGGGGAGAAAAGTATCACCCTGGACCTCATCGCTATCGATGATAGTAAGAGCCATCAAGCCTAACGGCGACGACACAGAGGAACTCTCAATGAAAGCACCAATGTCGGTGTCAAAACCGGCGGATCTCGGGTAGGGGGTCCCGAACTGTGCGTCTAGGCCGGATGGTGACAGGAGGCAGGGGACATGATGTTTTACCCAGGTTCGGGCCCTCTTGATGAAGGTAAAACCCTACGTCCTGCTTGATTAATATTGATGATATGGGTAGTACAAGAGTAGATCTACCACGAGATCAGAGAGGATAAACCCTAGAAGCTAGCCTATGGTATGATTGTTGTTCTACGGACTAAAACCCTTCGGTTTATAAAGACACCGGAGAGGGTTAGGGTTACACAAGGTCGGTTACAAAGGAGGAGATATCCATACACGTATTGCCTAGCTTGCCTTCCACGCCAAGTAGAGTCGCATCCGGACACGAGACGAAGTCTTGAATCTTGTATCTTCATAGTCTAACAGTCCGGCCAATGGAGATAGTCCGGCTGTCCGGAGACCCCCTAATCCGGGACTCCCTCAGGGGGCCTTCCCAATTCGGATTGGGTTTGGGGGGCGCCCCCACCTCTTGGCCGCCTCCTCTCTCTTCCACTAAAGCCCATGTAGGCCCACTAAGCCCCCGGGGGGTTCCAGTAACCCCACAGTACTCCGGTATATGCCTGAACTCATCCGAAACCATTTTGGTGTCCAAACATAACCCTTCAATATATCAATCTTCATGTCTCGACCATTTCGAGACTCCTCGTCATGTCCATGATCACATTCGGGACTCCGAACTACCTTCGGTACATCAAAACACATAAACTCATAATACCGATCATCATCGAAAGTTAAGCGTGCGGACCCTACGGGTTCGAGAACTATGTAGACATGATCGAGACTCATCTCCGGCCAATAACCAATAGCGAAACCTGGATGCTCATATTGGTTCCTACATATTCTACGAAGATCTTTATCGGTCAAACCGCATAACAACATACGTTGTTCCCTTTGTCATCGGTATGTTACTTGCTTGAGATTCAATTGTCGGTATCATCATACCTAGTTCAATCTCGTTACCGGAAAGTCTCTTTACTCGTTTCGTAATGCAACATCCCGCAACTAACTCATTAGTCACATTGCTTGCAAGGCTTATAGTGATGTGCATTACCGAGTGGGCCCAGAGATACCTCTCCGACAATTGGAGTGACAAATCCTAATCTTGATCTATGCCAACTCAAAAAACACCATCGGAGACACCTGTAGAGCATCTTTATAATCACCCAGTTACATTGTAACGTTTGATAGCACACTAAGTGTTCCTCCGATATTCGGGAGTTGCATAATCTCATAGTCATAGGAACATGTATAAGTTATGGAGAAAGAAATAGCAATAAACTAAACGATCATAGTGCTAAGCTAACGGATGGGTTAAGTCAATCACATAATTCTCTAATGATGTGATCACATTCATCAAATGACAACTCATCTCCATTGAGGGAGTCCTGGATTAGGGGGTCTCCGGACAGCCGGACTATATCCTTTGGCCGGACTGTTGGACTATGAAGATACAAGATTGAAGACTTCATCCCTTGTCCGGATGGGACTCTCCTTGGCATGGAAGGCAAGCTAGGCAATACGGATGTATAGATCTCCTCCCTTGTAACCGACCTTGTGTAACCCTAACCCCCTCTGGTGTCTATATAAACCGGAGGGTTTAGTCCGTAGGACAACATACAATCATACCATAGGCTAGCTTCTAGGGTTAGCCTCTACCATCTCGTGGTAGATCAACTCTTGTAACACTCATATCATCAAGAACAATCCAGCAGGACATAGGGTATTACCTCCATCAAGAGGGTCCGAACCTAGGTAAACATCTTGTCCCCTGCCTCTTGTTACCATCCGCCTTAGACGCACAGTTCGGGATCCCCTACCCGAGATCCATCGGTTTTGACACCGACATTGGTGCTTTCATTGAGAGTTCCACTATGTCGTCACCATAAAGCTTGATGGCTCCTTCAATCATCGCTGGCGATGCGGTCCAGGGTGAGGTTTTCCTTCCCGGGCAGATCTTTGTATTCGGCGGCTTCGCACTGCGGGCCAATTCGCTTGGCCATCTAGAGCAGATCGAAAGCTACGCCCCTGGCCATCAGGTCAGGTTCCGAAACTTAAACTACACTGCCGACATCCGTGGAGACTTGATCTTCGACGGATTCGAGCCCATGTCAGGTGTGCCGCATAGTCACGATGAGCACGATGTAACTCTGCCGCCGGACAATATTCGGGAGATCGCATCTGCAACTACTCCGGCCCTCAATCCGGAGTAAACCGCGCCATCCGAGAGCGGAGGGATATACCCTGCCAAGGAGGTCGCACTCTCAGTGGCGATAGAGCCAGATACTAACCTCTCCCATTACAAGAGCCGCGTCGCTGAACCATTGGATTCATCTCCGGCCACGGACTCCGAGCCGCATACATTCGTGCCCGTCGAACCCGACTGGGCGCCGATCATGGAGTTCACCTCTACGGATATTTTTTAGCACTCACCTTTCGGCGATGTGCTAAATTCATTAAGGTCTCTCTCCCTGTCAGGAGAACCTTGGCCGAACTATGTCCGGCTAGAATGGGATGCGGACGACGAAGAAATTCGTTGCCCACCCACCACCCACTTGGTAGCCACTGTCAACGACTTAACCGACATGCTCAACTTCGACTCCGAAGACATCGACGGCATGAACGAAGATGCAGGAGACGAACAGGAACCAGCGCCCACAGGGCGCCGGACAACCATTTCATCACACGACATATACATGGTGGATACACCCAAAGAGGGCAATGGCGAAGAGACAGCAGAGGATGCCCCCTCCAAGCAACCCAAGCGCCGACGTCAGCGGCGCAGCTCTAAGTCCTGCCATAGCAAAAACAGTGATAACAGCGCAAGAGGAAATAATAGTCCAGTCGACTCTAGAAGAAACGATGATCACATCGTCCCGGTGGCTGAGCACGATGAAGATGCAAACAGTGAACATAGTGCGGATCCGGCGTCCGAACACGGCGACGCCAAGGATAAACCTCATCAAACCCCGTCTGGGGAGGAAAATAGTCCGGATGAAGATGCACACATCATCCCGAAAACGCACTTGGAGCAAGAGAACCTCCGTAGAAGGCTTATTGCCACAGTGAGGAGTCTGAAGAAGCAGAAACAAAGGCTTAAGGCCGCACAAAATACGCTCAATAGCAGGTGGAACAAAGTGCTCGTCAACGAAACAAAGTATGGTGGAAGTTAGCACACAAATAGCTATCCAAAGCGCAAGTTACTACCTGAATTCGATGACCAGATCCATCTATGGATCTAGGAAGCGCGCTCCGGAACAAAATCGAAACCGAATACTACAACCGTCTGAACGCCATGGCACATCCTAATCAGGGGTGCCGCACACCCCCTATGTTTCACCGATGAGGTGCTGGATCACGAATTCCCAGAAGGATTCAAACCAGTGAACATAGAGGCGTACGATGGGACCACAGACCCTGGAGTCTGGATCGAGGACTTTATCCTCCATATCCATATGGCTCGCGGAGACGATCTCCATGCCATTAAATACTTTCCCCTCAAGCTTAAAGGACCAGCTCGACACTGGTTGAAAAGCCTCCCCAAAAACTCAATTGGATGTTGGGAGGATCTCGAGGACGCTTTTTGGGCTAATTTTCAAGGGACTTAGGTCCGACCTCCGGATGCAGACGATTTAAGTCTTATAATCCAACAGTCCGAAGAGTCCGCCCGAAAGCTTTGGAATGGGTTTCTCACCAAGAAGAACCAAATCGTCGACTGTCCGGACGCCGAAGCCCTAGCAGCTTTCAAACACAGCGTCCGAGACGAATGGCTCGCCAGACACATCAGCCAAGAAAAACCAAGAACAATGGCAGCCCTAACAAGCCTCATGACCGGCTTTGGCGCGGGCGAAGACAGCTGGTTAGCCCATAGCAGCACCAGCGACCCAAGCACATCCGAAGTCAGGGATGGCAATGGAAAACCACGACGCAACAAAAACAAGCGTCGAAATAAAGAAGGTAGCCCAGATAATACGACGGTAAACACTGGATTCAGGGGCTCTTGACCAGGTCAGCGGAAAAATCCTTTCAAAGGCAGCAGAGAAGGACCATGTGGCCTAAAAAAGATTCTTGACAAGCTCTGTCAGATTCATGGCACCCCCGACAAACCTGCAAATCAGACCCACAGAGAATGTTGGGTCTTCAAGCAGGCCGGTAAGCTAAACGCCGAACACAAAGGGGAAGAGACACCAAGCGAAGACGAGGACGAACCTCGCCAGCAAAGCACCGAAGGACAGAAAAAATTCCCACCAGAGGTTAAAACGGTAAACATGATCCATGTGACGAAGAGGAGAAGAAAATATGCACTTCGAGACACACGCGCCATAGAGCCCGTCACCCCTAGGTTCAACCCCTGGTTGGCCTGCCTGATCACTTTTGATCGCGGGGATCACGCGACAAGCATCCGGCACGAAGGATTGGCGGCCTTGGTGTTAGACCCAATAATAAACGGATACCATTTCACACGAGTCCTCATGGACGACGGCAGTGATCTAAATCTGATATATCAGGACACAGTCCGCAAAATGGGGATAGACCCGACACAAATAAGCCACAGTAATACTACCTTCAAGGGAGTAATACCAGGCCAAGAGGCCCGCTGTACAGGCTCTCTACTGCTAGAGGTTGTATTCGGTTCTCCCGATAACTTCCGAAGCGAAAGGTTAACTTTCCACGTCGCTCCATTCCGAAGTGGCTATCAAGCACTACTCGGAAGAACGGCTTTCACTCATTTTAATGCAATACCACATTATGCTTTTCTCAAGCTTAAGATGCCCGGTCCACATGGCATCATCACAGTTAGAGGAAATACCAAATGTTTTTTACGTGTGGAAGAGGGAGTGGTGGCTTTAACAGCCGCGAACTAAACAGCCTCACCAACCAGAAAAAATGATAGGTCGTCAAGACCATGGACACGGTTAGACGAGTCCGGTGATCCACTACATATACATGAGATTGTCCTGATGATCAAACCCTCCTAGACGGTACCAGGGGCTTCCCGCGTGTAATCAGGGCCAGCCTGGCTCAACTTGACTTATCTTGAATTTTGATAGTTCATTATAATAACCAATTATTTTTTTGGCACAGCAACTTTCACCTAAGTTCTTCCCTTTTACATATGAAAATCGTGCTACACCCGTCTAGGACACGGCACAACAGAGACACAGGCGCATACGTGCAGCAGGGACCCGCCCAAAGATTTCTTTTTAGATTAAGACCCTGCGTAAACCTTTTTTACTGTCTCTTGTTGCTCACATCCTCCGGATACTCCACACAACCGAGAAGGATGCTGTCGTTATTGGCATGTGGCCACGTCAGGATATTGCACGTACCTGGACACACGGGGTTTATTATTAACGGCATTGTTCAGCCCGGTATATGTTATAAAGACTGAACACCCTAGGGAGTGTTTGGCGTCGCGAGTTTGGCCCTATATGCATCAGCTCCGAATCATGTCTTTGGTCAAATGTTGGGTTTGCCCGGCTCCCACGTTTTGGTACCTTACGTTCCGCTATATCGGCTAAGGTAGCACTGGGAGAACTACTGTGATTGTTCCCTGGTTCATCCGGATGAGCACCTCAGTAGAGAAAGCTTAAAACTGACTGTCATGATATAGCGAGAGACTGGTCAACCACTCGATGACTCGGCGGAATCTTTGGGATTCCTCTGCATTAACGAAGGGCCATTTCCCGGTCATGTACGTACGCGCCCCGTATTCGGACGAGCGCAGAAGTACCAGGGGCTATATAGTAGCCCCATCGTCAAACTCCTATGGCTAAGTGAAAGTGTTAAAGCAATATAGTCTGATTGCCTCGTTCTCTGCACTACCACCTCCTTAAGGGACCAAGACGTTGGATCAAGTGTGAACACACGTATTTTCTTGCGAACACCCCCACATTATGTGCGTGGGGGCGGAAGCCGACGACAGTAAACTTTCAGGTTATATACATATATACATAAATGGCCGCACAGGAGGCATCATAATACTTTCGGGCAAAAGTACAAACACAACCTCGATAACTCAATAAAACATTGTTTTTATAATGGGAGTACATGTCACTAGAACATAATATTCTTCGAGCACTGAGCCTCTATCAAACGAGCGCCTTCAAGAACTTCTTCAAAGTAGTGCTCGGCAGCCACTCGGCCTACGGCCGAAGCCTGTGTTCCAACAGTGGTGGCCTCCATCTCTGCCCAGTATGTCTTGACATAGGCAAAAGCCATCCGCGCACCCTCTATGCACGCCGATCTCTTTATAGCATCGATACGCGGCACAACACCAAGGAATTGTTGCACTAAACTAAAGTAGCTATTCGGCCTCGGCCCTCCCGGCCACAGATGATCCACAACAGACCTCATGGCAAGTCCGTACAACCTATGGAGCTCGGCCCACTCGGCCATTCATTCATTCAACAGCAGTGGACGGACTGGAGCATGAAACTGTGACCAGAACAGCTTTTCCACTTCGTGATATTTTTTATCCTTGAAGTACTCGGCCGCATCAGCAGCACTTGCAGCTAAATCCAAGTAGGCGTCCGCAGAACTCCATAGTCGGTCAAGAGGAGCATACTTTGGATCTCCGAACTTAGTCCGCAACAAGAAGGGCTTCCCAGACACGATATCCGCAGCTTGATGCAGCTCCTCCTTCGTCGCTCTAATTTTGGAGCAGTCTTCCTTGGCAGCTACCAGGGCCTTCTCCAGGTCCGTCGCCATCGCTCGACTTTCTTTTTCAAGAAGCGGGTAACAGTCAGCGGCATCTTTCAATTCTACAGCCATTTTGGCTATTCTTTCCTTGCTCTGCAATGTGCGGCCTGTTCAGCCCTCAACTCTTTGACCGCCTTTAGAGCGGCCGCATTGCTACTCCTTGCTTGTTCCTTGGCTCGGGCAAGCTCTGTCCGAAGGGTCTCCACCGTGGCAGCTCCATCTGCAGTCACAACATATTAAAGATACTGGCATCATGCTCCTCTTATTATGTGACGATCACCAGAGAAATCACTTACCCTGTGCCTTGTCAAGCCGCTGGTTGACAAGCACGATATCGGCATCGGCCACATCAAGTTGCCGCTTTAGCTCGGCAAATCCATCAGTCCGGCTAGCCACCAGAGCCTCAGGCACCTACACATAAAGGCAGTTGGGTTATTACCTGGGACTATGATCCTCGGTTTGCCGCCGTTCTCGATGACAACCAGAGTCTCAGGGGCTACTATCTGCATAGGGCACACCTAACATGTGCGGTACTATAAAAAACATACACTATTTCACGTACCTCAAAGCCTTTTAGCAGACTCATAAAAGCTTCATGCAATTCGCTTTCAGCAGATGAAATATTTTCAATTACCGTACCCATTAGCGTACGATGCGCTTCTGAGACAGCCGCTTGCCCCAGAAGATCCTTCAGTGCATCCGACCGCACACAGTATGGTTCCGGACTCTTGTTGTTGCTCTCCTTAGGAGCCGGATACTGAGGATTCTGGGTAGCCAAAGGGTTATCCTCTGGCCTTGGCGGATCAGGAGATACCCTCCGCGATGACACTTCAGGGTTGCCCGCCTCATGAGGCGGTTGTCAGGGGGAGGCGCTTCGCTCTCCATCATCTCCAGAAGAAGATCCCCCGAAGACGAACTCTGTCGAGAAGGGCTACGATCCGGACTACAATTTATAAGCATCGGTTATTGTCTTCGGAAGTAAGGTAGGATATTTTCACTATTAAGTACTTTTTGATTACTTACAACTCGGTAGAGGGCTGGTCCCCGCGCGGACATTGTGCGACAATAATACCCTTCGAGGTAGGACCCTCTGGCAAAGATTTCTTCTCCCATTTGGAAACCTTAGTTTCCGGATCTTCAGAGGTAGTCCTCTTCCTTCCCCAGGGAGAGGGAATGTCAAATTCTTCCCCTGGTTATCCTCCCTCACAGAGGTGCCCATTCCCCCGGTTGGGACGGGTAGCGAGTGAGGCCTGCTTTCGGCCTGTTTATTTCCGCCTTCATCTTCCTTTGAGGGCACTTGATAAGACGCCGGCTAGAGCATTTTATCCAGTACCGGATTGTCCAAGGCTTCAGGAAGGGGGGCCGAACACCTGATCATCTTCGCCTTTGTTATCCAGTCCTGGTCAAAGAGTGACTTTTTAGAATGATTTCATGATAAATAAAAGGACAACATGTTCGGCCAGGGGATTACTTACTTGGGTATCAGGGCGGTAAGCTCAAACCCACATCCTTAGTGGTGTCCGGACACTCTATTTGGGGTCCGAAGAACGATTTGTACATCTCTTCGAGCGTCATATCGAGGAAGTGATGAATAGCTCGTGGTCCTTCCGGGTTGAATTCCCACATGCGTAGGGGCCGATGTTTGCAAGGCTGGACTCGACGAACTAGCATAACTTGCATTACCATAACCAGACTGAAATCCCTCTCAAAGAGATCTCGGATACGGCTCTGCAATATTGGCACATCCTTTGCTGGACCCCAGCTCAGCCCCCTGCTGATCCATGACATCAGTTGTGATGGGGGGCCCGAGCGAAAGGTGGGGGCTGCTACCCACTTGGCACTTTGGGGAGCTGTGATGTAAAACCACTCCCGCTGCCACAAACTGGACACCTCTGGGAGGGAACCCTCTGGCCATGGAGCATCGGCGCTTTTGCTTATTAAGGCACCTCCGCACTCTCCATGTCGCCCCTCAGTCATCTTCGGCTTCACATTGAAGGTCTTGAGCCATAGGACGAAGTGAGGGGTAATGCGAAGGAAGGCCTCACATACGATAATAAACGACGAGATGTGAAGAAGGGAATCCGGAGCCAGATCATGGAAATCCAGCCCATAATAGAACATAAGCCCCTTGACAAAGGGATCCAGAGCGAGGCCTAGTCCTCGGAGGAAGTGAGAGATGAACACGACACTCTCGGTGGGTTCAGGAGTATGGATGACCTGCCCTCGGGCAGGCAGCCTATGCGAAATTTCGGCGGTCAGATATCTGGCCTCTCTTAGCTTCTTGATGTCTTCCTCTGTGACAGAGGAAGGCATCCACCGACCTTGAAGGTTGGATCCGGACATGGTTGAAGGTCCAAAGCGCCTGACCTGAGCCTTGGGTGTTGGAACTCAAGGTGGGGGGAGGATTCGATTGAGCACGAGGGAAAAAAAGGACATGCCTCGCCCTCTTTATAAACAGGGTGAATATCAAGCATCCTTCTTGTGGCCGTTTGGGACTTGCCTAAGATCTAGGAGTCATACCAACAGGCACGATTGGGTTACCCACGTCCGTATTGATGAGAATCCCGTAATAAGGGGGACACGATCTCTGCTTTGACAAGACGTGTCAGAAAAACCGCCTCGCAATATGCGCAACGCTGGTTGAGAAAACGATTCAAATAAAGACCGGGCCGTGACATGATGTTGTGCTATCAAAACGTGTCAGCAGATTAGATTTATGGAAATATTGTTCTCTCTACGGTGGGGTGTGGAACTTGTTTTGTAGAGCCGGACACTATCATTGAGTTCAAAATCTTCTATGGAGAATTCAGAGGAGGAACCCGCCTTGCAATGCCGAAGACAATACTGCGCGCCGGACTCGTCATCATTAAAGCCTGGTTCAGGGGCTACTGAGGGAGTCCTGGATTAGGGGGTCTCCGGACAGCCAGACTATATCCTTTGGCCGAACTGTTGGACTATGAAGATACAAGATTGAAGACTTCGTCCCGTGTACGGATGGGACTCTCCTTGGAGTGGAAGGCAAGCTAGGCAATATGGATGTATAGATCTCCTCCCTTGTAACCGACCTTGTGTAACCCTAACCCCCTCCAGTGTCTATATAAACTGGAGGGTTTAGTTCGTAGAAAACATACAATCATACCATAGGCTAGCTTCTAGGGTTAGCCTCCACAATCTCATGGTAGATCAACTCTTGTAATACTCATATCATCAAGAACAATCAAGCAGGACGTAGGGTATTACCTCCATCAAGGGGCCCGAACCTGGGTAAACATCTTGTCCCCTGCCTCCTATTACCATCCGCCTTAGACGCACAGTTCGGGACCCCCTACCCGAGATCCGCCAGTTTTGACACTGACATTCATGGTTAGGAAACTTAACCATCTTGGATTAACGAGCTAGTCAAAGTAGAGGCATACTAGTGACACTATGTTTGTCTATGTATTCGCACATGTACTAAGTTTCCGGTTAATACAATTCTAGCATGAATAATAAACATTTATCATGATATAATGAAATATAAATAACAACTTTATTATTGCCTCTAGGGCATATTTCCTTCATACCCAACAGTTTCCTTTGGGTATTCTATGAAGACATATTTCTCCGATTTGGGTTCGAGCTTATTAGGTTGAAGCTTTTTCACATAATCATCGCAACCCCAAACTTTAAGAAACGACAGCTTAGGTTTCTTGCTAAACCACAGTTTATATGGTGTTGTCTCAACGGATTTATATGGTGCCCTATTTCACGTGGATGCAGCCGTCTCTAAAGCATAACCCCAAAATGATAGCGGTAAATCGGTAAGAGACATCATGGATCACACCATATCTAACAAAGTACGATTACGACATTCGGACACCCATTACGCTGTGGTGTTCCAGGTGGCGTGAGTTGTGAAACTATTCCACATTGTTTCAAATGAAGACCAAACTCATAACTCAGATATTCACCTCCATGATCAGATTGTAGAAACTTTATTTTCTTGTTACGATGATTTTCCACTTCACTATGAAATTCTTTGAACTTTTCAAATGTTTGAGACTTATGTTTCATTAGGTAGATATACCCATATCCGCTCAAATCATATGTGAAGGTTAGAAAATATCGATACCCGCAGCGAGCCTCAACAGTCATCGGACCGCATACATTAGTATGTATTATTTCCAGTAAGTCAGTTGCTCGCTCCATTGTTCCAGAGAACAGAGTCTTAGTCATCTTGCCCATGAGGCAAGGTTCGCAAGCATCAAGTGATTCATAATCAAGTGATTCCAAAAGCCCATCAGCTTGGAGTTTCTTCATGCGCTTTACACCAATATGACCTAAACGGTAGTGCCACAAATAAGTTGCACTATCATTATTAACTTTGCATCTTTTGGTTTCAATATTATGAATATGTGTATCACTACAATCGAGATTCAACAAAAATAGACCACTCATGAAGGGTGCATGACCAGAAAAGATATTATCATATAAATAGAACAACCATTATTTTCTGATTTAAATGAATAACCGTCTCGCATCAAACAAGATCCAGATATAATGTTCATGCTTAATGCTGGCACCAAATAACAATTATTCAGGTCTAAAACTAATCCTGATGGTAGATGTAGAGGTAGCGTGCCAACGGCGATCACATCAACCTTGGAACCATTTCCCATGCACATAGTCACGTCGTCCTTAGCCAATCTTCGTTTAATCCGTAGCCCCTATTTCGAGTTGCAAATATTAGCAACAGAACCAGTATCAAATACCCGGGCGCTACTACGAGCATTAGTAAGGTACACATCAATAACATGTATATCAAATATACCTTTCACTCTGCCATCCTTGTTATCCGCCAAATACTTGGGGCAGTTCCGCTTCCAGTGACCAGTCCCTTTGCAGTAGAAGCACTCAGTCTCATGCTTAGGTCCAGACTTGGGTTTCTCCCCTTGAGCAGCAACTTGTTTGATGTTCTTCTTGAAGTTCCCCTTCTTCCCTTTGCCCTTTTTCTTGAAACTAGTGGTCTTGTTGACCATCAACACTTGATGCTCCTTCTCGATTTCTACCTCCGTGGCCTTTAGCATCGCGAAGAGATCGGGAATTGTCTTTTCCATCCCTTGCATATTATAGTTCATCACGAAGCCTTTATAGCTTGGTGGCAATGATTGAAGAACTCTGTCAATGACACTATCATCAGGAAGATTAACTCCCAGCTGAGTGAAGTGGTTGTGTTACCCAGACATTCTGTGTATGTGTTCACTGACAGAACTATTCTCCTCCATTTTGCATCTATAGAACTTGTTGGAGACTTCATATCTCTCAACTCGGGCATTTGGTTGAAATATTAACTTCAACTCCTGGAACATCTCATATGCTCCATGACGTTCAAAACGTCTTTGAAGTCCCGATTCTAAGCCGTAAAGCATGGCACACTGAACTTTCGAGTAGTCATCAGCTTTGCTCTGCCAGATGTTCATAACGTCCGAAGTTGCTCCTGCAGCGGGTCTTGCACCTAGCGGTGCTTCCAGGACGTAATTCTTTTGTGCAGCAATGAGGATAATCCTCAAGTTACGGACCCAGTCCGTGTAGTAGGTACCATCAACTTTCAACTTAGATTTCTCTAGGAACGCCTTAAAATTCAAGGGAACGGTAGAACGTGCCATTAATCTACAACAACATAGACATGCAAAAACTTACAGGTACTAAGTTCATGATGAATTAAAATTCAGTTAATCATATTACTTAAGAACTCCCACTTAGATAGACACCCCTCTAGTAATCTAAATGATCACATGATCCACATCAACTAAACCATGTCCGATCATCACGTGAGATGGAGTAGTTTTCAATGGTGAACATCTCTATGTTGATCATATCTACTATATGATTCACGTTTGACCTTTCAGTCTCAGTGTTCCGAGGCCATATCTGCATATGCTAGGCTCGTCAAGTTTAACCCGAGTATTCTGCACGTGCAAAACTGGCTTGCACCCGTTATATGTGAACGTAGAGCTTATCACACCCGATCATCATGTGGTGTCTCGGCATGACGAACTATAGCAACGGTGCATACTCAGGGAGAACACTTATACCTTGAAATTTAGTGAGGGATCATCTTATAATGCTACCACCGTACTAAGCAAAATAAGATGCATAAAGGATAAACATCACATGCAATCAAAATATGTGACATGATATGGCCATCATCATCTTGTGCCTTTGATCTCCATCTCCAAAGAACCGTCATGATCTCCATTGTCACCGGCTTGACACTTTGATCTCCATCATAACATCGTTGTCATCTCGCCAATTGTTGCTTCCACGACTATCGCTACCGCTAAGTGATAAAGTAAAGCAATCACATGGTGAGTGCATTTCATACAATAAAGCGACAACCATAAGGCTACTGCCAGTTGCCGATAAATTTTACAAAACATGATCATATCATACAACAATTTATATCTCATCCCGTCTTGACCATATCACATCACAACATGTCCTACAAAAACAAGTTAGAAGTCCTCTACTTTATTGTTGCAAGTTTTACGTAGCTGCTACGGGCTTCTAGCAAGAACCGTTCTTACCTATGCATCAAAACCACAATGACTTTTCGTCAAGCGTGATGTTTTAACCTTCAACAAGGACCGGCCGTAGTCAAGCTCGATTTAACTAAAGTTAGAGAAACAGACACCCGTTAGCCACCTGTGCGCGAAGCACATCGGTAGAACTAGTCTCATGAACGTGGTCATGTAATGTCGGTCCGGGCTGCTTCATCCAACAATACCGCCGAATCAAAGTAAGACATTGGTGTTAAGCAGTATGACTATTATCGCCCACAACTCATTGTGTTTTACTCGTGCATATCATCTACGCATAGACCTGGCTTGGATGCCACTGTTGGGGACCGTAGTAATTCAAATAATTTCCTATGATCACGCAAGATATATCTAGGATAAGCATAGCAACGAGATGGGAGAGTGTGTCCATGTACCCTCGTAGACTGAAAGCGGAAGCGTTATGTAACGCGGTTAATGTAGTCAAACGTCTTCACGATCCAACCGATCCAAGTACCGAACATACGGAACCTCCGTGTTCAACACACGTTCAGCACGATGACGTCCCTCGAGCTCTTGATCCAGTAGAGGGTCAAGGGAGAGTTTCGTCAGCAACACGGCGTGGTGACGGTGTTGATGATGTGATCCGCGCAGGGATTCGCGTAAGAACTACGACAATATGACCGAGGTGGTAAACTATGGAGGGGGGCATCGCACATGGCTAAGACAAATCTTGGAGTGCCCCCTGCTCCCGTATATAAAGGAGGAGGGGAGGAGGCGGCCGGCCTAGGGGGCGCGCCAAAGGGTGGGAGTCCAACTAGGACTCTCAATCCTAGTTGGACTCCCTTTCGTTTTTTGGAGGGGGAAAGAGGGAAGGGAGAGGAAGAGGAGAAGGAAAGGGGGGCACCCCCTCCCTAGTCCAATTCAGACTCCCTACAAGAAGGGGGCGCGACCACCGCTTGTGGGCTGCCTCCCCTCGCCCCTATGGCCCATGTAGGCCCAATATTCCCCTGGGGGGGGGGTTCCGGTAACCCCTTGATACTCCGGAAAAATACCCGAATCACTTGGAACCATTCTGATGTCCAAATACAACCTTCCAATATATGAATCTTTACCTATCGACCATTTCGAGACTCCTCCCCATGTCCGTGATCTCATCCGGGACTCCAAACAATCTTTGGTCACCAAAACACATAACTCATAATACAAATCGTCATCGAACGTTAAGCGTGCGGAACCTACGGGTTCGAGAAATATGTAGACATGACCGAGACATGTCTCCGATCAATAACCAATAGCGGAACCTAGATGCTCATATTGGCTCCTACATATTCTGTGAAGATCTTTATCGGTCAAACCGCACAACAACATACGTCATTCCCTTTGTCATCGGTATGTTACTTACCCGAGATTCGACCGTCGGTATCATCATACCTAGTTCAATCTCGTTACCGGCAAGTCTCCTTACTCGTTCCGTAATGCATCATTCCGCAACTAAGTCATTAGTCACATTGCTTGCAAGGCTTATAGTGATATGCATTACCAAGAGGGCCCAGAGATACCTCTCCGATACTCAGAGTGACAAATCCTAATCTCGACCTATGCCAACTCAACAAACACCTTCAGAGACACCTGTAGAGCATCTTTATAATCACCCAGTTACGTTGTGACATTTGATAGCACACAAAATGTTCCTCCAGTATTCCGGAGTTGCATAATCTCATAGTCAGAGGAATATGTATAAGTCATGAAGAAAGCAATAGCAATAAAACTAAATGATCATTATGCTAAGCTAACGGATGGGTCTTGTCCATCACATCATTCTCTAATGATGCGATCCCGTTGATCAAGTGATAACACATGTCTATGGTCAGGAAACTTAACCATCTTTGATTAACGAGCTAGTCAAGTAGAGGCATACTAGGGACACTCTGTTTGTCTATGTATTCACACATGTACTAAGTTTCCGGTTAATACAATTCAAGCATGAATAATAAACATTTATCATGACATAAGGAAATATAAATAACAACTTTATTATTGCCTCTAGGGCATATTTCCTTCAGGCGCGCCATGATTAACTCCTACCAACCTCCCCCTAGGAGCATGCATAGTAGTACTTTGCCTCGAGAGTTAATAAATGTATGCAATAAGTATGTGAGTTGTTTATGACTAATGTGAGTCCATGGATTATACACACTCTTACCTTTTCGCTATTTGCTAGCCTCTTCGGTAACATGCACTTCCCTTTCTCACCTTCGAGATATGGTGCAAACGTCGCTGGTGCATCCAAACCCTGTGATATGATACACTCCATCACACATAAGCCTCCTTATATCTTCCTCAAAACAGCCATTATACCTACCTATTTTGGCATTTCCATAGCCATTCTGAGATATATTGCCGTGCAACTTCCACCATTCCGTTTTTATGACACACATCATCATTGTCATATTGCTTTGCATGATCATATAGCTGACATAATATTTGTGGCAAATCCACCGTTCATGATTTTTTATACATGTTATGCTAGATCATTGCACATCCCGGTACACCACCAGTGGCATTCATATAGAGTCATATTTTGTTCTAGTATTGAGTTGTAAGTAAATAGAAGTCCATGTGAGGAAATAAAAAAAGCAGGCCAAAAAGATCCCATAAAAAGAGGCCAAAAAGATCCCAACAAAAAAAGAAAAATAAAAAAATGAGAGAAAAAGATAGAACGGGAATGTTACTATCCTTTCCACACTTGTGCTTCAAAGTAACACCATGTTTTTCATATAGAGAGTCTCCTATGCTTTAATGTTTTCTTATAACTAGTGGAAAATTTTCATTCAGAACTTGGCTTGTATATTCTAGCGATGGGCTTCCTCAAATGCCTGAGGTCTTCATGAGCAAGTGATAAGTCTCGAATGTATCTATAATTTTTGATTGTTCCATGCTATTATATTATCAATCTTGGATGTTTTATATACATTTACAAGCAACTTTATGTCATCTTTTGGGACTAACCTATTAACTTAGTGCTCGGTGCCAGTTGTTGTTTTTTTGCTTGTTTTTACTTTGAAAAATATCAGTACCAAACGAAGTCCAAATGCCACAAACTTTTTGGAGATCTTTCTGGTGATAATAGACCCCAGAAGCTTCTGGAGGCCATGAGAAGATGAAAGTGGGGCTCACTAGGCACCAGGGCGTGCCAGGGGCCTTTGGCATGCCTTGGTGGGTAGTGGGACCCACGAGCATCGTTTTGACCTACCTCTGCCCTATAAATACTCTAAAATCCCAAAACCCTTAGGGGAGTCCACGAAATACTTTTTGTGCCGCCCCAAGTTTCAGAACCATGAGATCCAATCTAGAGGCCTTTTCTGGCACTCTGCCGGAGGGGGAAACGATCACGGAGGGGTTCTCCATCATCCTTGTTGCCCCTTTGATGATGCCTGAGTACACTAGTAGAAAACTGACCTTTAGTCCGGAGCATTAGTCCCGGCCGGGTTTGGTCCCGGGCATTAGTCCATGTTCCAACAGCTAGGAACGGACGGGGGCACGACCACCTTTAGTACCAGTTCAAATGGACCTTGTTACCTCTTGAGCACTGTGTTGGTTTTCCCTTGAAGAGGAAAGGGTGATGCAGCAGAGCAGCGTAAGTATTTCCCTCAGTTTTTGAGAACCAAGGTATCAATCCAGTAGGAGGCCACGCACGAGTCCCTCGCACCTACACAAACAAATAAACTCCTCGCAACCAACGCGATAAAGGGGTTGTCAATCCCTTCATGGTGACCTACGAGAGTGAGATCTGATAGATATGATAAGATAATATTTTTGGTATTTTTATGATAAAGATAAATAAAGATGCAAGGAAAATAAATGGCAAAGGAAATAACTAAGTATTGGAAGATTAATATGATGGAAAATAGACACGGGGGCCATAGGTTTCACTAGAGGCTTCTCTCAAGAGCATAAGTATTACGGTGGGTGAACAAATTACTGTTGAGCAATTGACAGAATTGAGCATAGTTATGAGAATATCCAGGTATGATCATGTATATAGGCATCACGTCCGAGACAACTAGACCGACTCCTGCCTGCATCTACTACTATTACTCCACACATCGACCGCTATCCAGCATGCATCTAGAGTATTAAGTTAAAGAGAACAGAGTAACGCTTTAAGCAATATGACATGATGTAGAGGGATAAACTCATGCAATATGATATAAACCCCATCTTGTTATCCTCGATGGCAACAATACAATAAGTGCCTTGCTGCCCCTACTGTCACTCGGAAAGGACACTGCAAGATTGAACCCAAAGCTAAGCACTTCTCCCATTGCAAGAAAGATCAATCTAGTAGGCCAAACCAAACTGATAATTTGAAGAGACTTGCAAAGATAACCAACCATACATAAAAGAATTCAGAGAAGATTCAAATATTGTTCATAGATAAACTTGATCATAAACCCACAATTCATCGATCTCAACAAACACACTGCAAAAGAAGATTACATTGAATAGATCTCCACAAGAGAGGGGGAGAACTTTGTATGGAGATCCAAAAAGAGAGAAGAAGCCATCTAGCTAATAACTATGGACCCGTAGGTCTGAAGTAAACTACTCACACTTCATCGGAGGGGCTATGCTGTTGATGTAGAAGCCCTCCGTGATTGATACCCCCTTCGGTGGAGCTCCGGAAAAGGCCCCAAGATGGGATCTCGTGGATACAGAAAGTTACGTCGGTGGAATTAGGGTTTTGGCTCCATATCTGGTAGTTTGGGGGTACGTAGGTATATATAGGAGGAAGGAGTATGTCGGTGGAGCAACGTGGGCCCCACAAGGGTGGAGGGCGCGCCTAGGGGGGTAGGCGCGCCCCCTACCTCATGCCTTCCTGGTTGATTGCTTGATGCAGGGTCCAAGTCCTCTGGATCATGTTCGTTTCGAAAATCACGTTCCCGAAGGTTTCATTCCATTTGGACTCTGTTTGATATTCTTTTTCTACGAAACTCTGAAATAGGAAAAAAAACAGCAATTTTGGGCTGGGCCTTCAGTTAATAGGTTAGTCCCAAAGATAATATAAAAGTGTATAATAAAGCCCAATAATGTCCAAAATAGGATATAATATAGCATGGAACAATAAAAAATTATAGATACGTTGGATATGTATCAGACCTCTAGTCCCGGTTGGTGATACCAATTGGGACTAAAGAGGTGGCGGCATGTTGGGGCCCCTGCGAGCACCTTTAGTCCCAGTTGGTATCACCAACCGGGACTACAGACGGGACTAAAGATATCCCTATATAAAGCTTCTTCGTCCAGCCCGAGTCCAAGCTTTCTCTCCTCTTTGTTTCCTTACCCAAGCTCGAGTTCATCCTATAGTTTTACCAAGATTTATCAAGATTGGAGGCACCCCATCTATCTAAGGGTTCTAAAAGGTTAGCAACTTCATCCTTTCATCTCTCATTACTAGTTTAGATCGTTTCATGCTCTATAAGTATAGTGATTTGTGGGTTTTAGTTTGGGAGTAATTATGTGGGAGTTTATTTGATTTATATGCAATTTGATCTCAAATTAACTTCTTAGTTTGCATGTGTGTAGGTGTGGTTTCTTAGTGCCTTCCCGTCTGTCACAGCCCCAGTTTAATGCTTGTAATTAGTGGCATTGCATTCATGCATCTTATTTAAATTTTTGAAACTTGAATTGAGGATCGTTGAAGCCTCAAAACTTTAATCAAAAGAAGGGCAAAGAACCCTGGAAATCTCATTCTTTGTTTCCAAGATGTCCTTTTTGCAATGTTTGAGAATTTTGGCAAGAACTATATATCAAACCAAAATTTAGGAACATTTTTAAGGAATTATTTTTGGGACTTTGAATTTAAATCGATAAGTATTTGACCTTTGGATTATATTCATTTTATATAGAATATATTTCAAAAGGCCCTGAAATTATTTATGTGCCTTTGGAAAAGTCCATAATGGCAACATACAAATATTTAAAAGGTTTTGCCCTGCTTTGATTTACTTTTGAATTTGAATCAGTGGAAAAATGATTAAATAAAAATAAAACAACATAGATAATAAAACAGAGCAGTTTTTACCTGGCCTCACCTGTGAAGCCCACCAGAGAGGCCAGCCCACCTATGCGACCCGCTACTGTACCGGCCCAGTCCACCTCCACCTCCCCCGTCGTCTTCCAACCCAGGCCAGTAGGCAGGGCGTGTGGCCGCCGTGCGCGCACACGCGCGCGCCACCTCCACCCTGCTCGCCCACCTCCTCGATGGCCTGGACGCCTCTAGCGTTGCCACGCAGACCCCTGGGCCCCCTCGACCGCTCCCCTCTCTCCCTGCCTCGTCTCTCCCTCGAAGCCGAGCGCACCGGACAGCCGCTGCTCGCCGTCGTAGCCACCGCGCACTCTAGAGAGGCCCCGCGCTGTGTCCAGTCACGGAGAAAAGCTCGTCCTTGTCTGAACACTGAAGATCAGAAGCCCGGGCGCACTGTAGCGCTATCAGCATCATCGTCTCCCTCGCTGGCAACCCGTGGATCACCGTCGTCGATTCGCGCCAAAGAGGGCCTCCCCGAGCCGTCTGAGCTGCTAAACAACTTCGCTATGAGGACTCCTTTGTTTCCCCCCTCCTCCTCTGCTCATTCTCGTGCTGTAGCTGCCGTCCCCGCAAGCACCGAGCTCCGGCCATTGCCATGGCCGGCGAACCTCGCGACCCGGAGCTCTTCCGCTCGCTCCAGTAGCGCCCGTGTGCTCTCCAGGTCCCCAGGATCCCGACGCGCTCCTCTGCTCTCTGGCTAACGCGCTGCAGGCACCGCGCCCGTGCTGCCCCGAGCTCCGGCCGCCGCCAAAGCCGACGTGGTCGTCATTCCCAGTCACCCCACCGCCTCCCGAGGCCTCCCCTAGTCGCGCACGAGCGTGAGCTCTCCACCGGTACCCTCGGCGCATCGAACCGCTACCGGAGCAGCGATTCCGACATGCCTCCGCCGTCGGATGAGGTTGCCAGCGGCGAAACCCTGTTTAGCTGACGTGGCAACAATTAGTTTAGGCTCTAATTAACACCCGCAGCCACTGACTGGTAGGCCCAGCCCCTCCAACGATTTTGGTTAGGTTTAACTAAAATCACTAATTATAACTGAGCCTATGACATGTGGGCCCCACGTGTCAGGTTTGACCCTGGTCAGCCCCGGTTGACCTGATGACATCATCTTGACATCATGCTGACCCTGTAACTATTTTCTGAAATTTGAATAAATCAGAAAAGGTTTAGAAAATTTCAGAAAATAGTTAAAACTTCAAAAATTCATAGAAAATCAACCGTAACTCGGAATGAAATAAATTATATATGAAAAATTATCAGAAAAATATGAAGAATCTGTTTATGGCATTTTCATGAATTTTTGAACAAGCTAACCTCACTGAATAGGATAAATCATGATTAGGGCAATTTATGAACTAGCATTTGGAGTTGGAGTTTAACCTTGTTTGAATTCCACTTCAGTTAACTTGGCTAGATATTGCATTAGGTGAATTCAGTACCTTAACATGACATGTCATTCATGTGAATGTGCATTGCATTGATTGTATTCTTTCTCTGTTTGCCGGTATTTGTTCCCCCTCTGTAAACGTGGTTCCGACGATGAGATCGATGACACCGATGAAGAACTATACTATCTTCAGATGTGCCAGGCAAGCAAAACCCCCTTGTTCATTCCGATATAATCCCACTCTCTCGCTCCTGCTCTCTTTTACTGCATTAGGACAACAACGCTTCAACTCTTACATGTTGCGGTAGCTGAACCCCTTTCCTCTGCACGACCTGTCATTGCCACAGTAAATAGATGAAACCCACTAGCATGAGTAGGAGTTGTTTGAGCCCTGATGTGCCTACTCATTCATGCTTGATTGTCATGCCTGCTACTGCTTAGAGTTGAGTCAGGTCTGATTCATCGGGGATGAATTGGAATGGTGATGAACATGTCCTACTGTGTGTGAGCTAAGTGTGTGAACACGATTTGGTAAAGGTAGCGGTGAGAGGCCATGTAGGAGTACATGGTGGGTTGTCTCATTGCAGCCGTCCTCAAGAACTGAGTTCTGTGTTTGTGATCCATGAACAGTTACTACCACACATTGGGCTCCGGGCGCTCCAAGCTCTCTCGACTTATTAATCAACTTGATCTCTGTCCAGGAGTTGCAACTAGTTTCTGGTGTTTGTAGGTAGTGTTAGTAGTCTACCAAGTGGCACCTGGTACAGGTGGGCTTGGGACAGACTAGGCACAGTGGCACGGTATACTAAGTGGCACCCTGATGGTGGGCTTGGGAACCCTGCTCACATCGTTTGGGGCCGTGAGCGACACCCCGGCCGGATCTCCTTGCGGATGGAACACGAATAGGCGATAAACCTGGACTAGAGACTTGTTGGTTAGTCAGGCCGTGGCCGACTCCCTCGCCAGGCTTCCGCTTGAAGGTTGCCGAGATACATGATGTGTACATGGTGGTAAGTGGCGAGAGCGTGTGTGAAGAAGTACACCCCTGCAGGGTTATCATTATCTATTTGAATAGCTGGATTCCTCGGATATGGAAACTTGGACCCCTTGCATAGTTCATAGACAAGTGAAAGTGGATACTCTAAAATGTGCAAGATAAGCGTGAGTGCTATGGATGGCGTTCTCGTAGGGAGACGGGAGCAGGTCCATAGTGGTGTATTGGTATGGTGAATATGTGGACTCGTGTGCACCACCTCAAAAGAGTTACTTGCAGTCGTAGTTCAGGATAGCCACCGAGTCAAAGCTGGCTTGCTGCACTCAAACTCCACCACCCCCCTTTGTTGATACTGATGCATATGTAGCTAGTTCTGATGTAAGTCTTGCTGAGTACATTTGTACCCATGTTTGCTTAATTTATGTTTTTGCAGAGAGACTTCAGTCTCACTAGTAGTTCCACGTGGACTTCGACGTTTAGCTTGTTACCTCAGCTACGATCTTGTGCCCTTGGCAGGATCCAGTAGTTAGTCAGGCTTCTCAGCCTTTTTCATTTATAGATGTCTGTACTCAGACATGTTAAGCTTCCGCATGTGTTTTTTCTGGTATGCTCTGAATGCTGAGTCATGAGACCCATGTCTATAATATATGGCTCTTTGGAGCCTAATGAATAAATACTTGAGTCATAGAGTTATGTTGTGATGCCATGTTGTATTTACACATATCGAGCATATTGTGTGTATGATTGAAATGCTTGGTATGTGTGGGATCCGACAACCTAGTTGTTTATCCTTGGTAGCCTCTCTTATGGGGAAATGTAGTCTTGTGCTTCCATGAGCCATAGTAGTCCGCTACAGCCCGGTTCACCGGAGTCCTACTAGCCCAGCACTATTGCTCTGGAACACTTGACTGGCCGGCATGTGATTCACTTTGTTCCTGTGTCTGTCCCTTCGGGGAAATGTCACGCGGTGACATCTAGAGTCCTGTCTAGCCTGCTACAGCCCGGTTCACCTGAGTCCTGTTAGCCCAGTGCTACAGCCCGGATTCGCACGCTGCTGACCGACATGCTCGATGTTGATTCATGTATGCCTGTCCCCATAAGTTAGTGCCACTTTGGGTTCACGACTAGTCATGTCGGCTCGGGTTCTCTGTCATATGGATGCTAGTGACACTATCATATACGTGAGCCAAAAGGCGCAAACGGTTCCGGGCCATGGTAAGGCGACACCCGTGGGAATACCGTGCGTGAGGCCGCAAAGTGATATGAGGTGTTACAGGCTAGATCGGTGTGACTTAGAATCGGGGTCCTGATAGCTTTGGTATCAGAGCCTGACTGCCTGTAGGATTAGCAAGCCAACCTGGTCGAAGTCGAGTCTAGAAATGCTTTAGTTATATAAGGGAATTGATTGTGGAAGGGAACGTAAGGCTCTTTTTACTCCTTTACCTTATGTCCTTCTGATCTGAGTCACCCTCGTCTTTTCTACGGGGTTAAGAAACTAGGCCTTCTCATCTATCTATCAGGATGACGAGTTACTATGCTAGAGACTTATAGGTATGATGGATTCGAGTCTCAGTTCAGTTTCTAGTACTTTCGTGTGTTAACAGTTGACCTTAGAACCTTGATATTGTGATGTTAAGTGGTTATGCTACCATTTTGCAGGATGTCTCAAATCTTTTTGAGCATTTACAACCGTTTGCTGTCCGAGTCATCCCAGGTTCCTAAATAGTCTGATGCATTTGCAGATCCTTTCTTTCCATTCCTGATGTCCTTTTGGTCAGAATAACCACACTAATCGGTGAGTTGAGGTACTCTATTGCCTCGACATATATGTTGGAGCTATTATTATGACCCTAGGCGTCTTAGAGAATCACCTAGTAATCTAGCCATGTTTTGTGTTCCAGTGCGATGATTCTGGCCGTCATTCTCGAAAGCATCTCGTGATGCCACTTAGTAGTAGGTATTCTATTCCTGGGTTCTTGAACCCGAGATTCACCCAACTTACTTCATGTTGATAGTGTTTGCTAGTTCCTTTAGGATATTAGTAACCTTGTGATAGTCTGCGAGGTCCGTGGTATATCATTCTTCCTAATACCATGAACCATCCTTGGCGGAAGTTCGTTGAACCAAAAGATCACAATAAGAGTGCTCTGGATGAGTTCTCCATTCAAATTGTGAATCTGCCAGTCCTTCTTCTTCTGCGTGGGTTATCCGGAAGAAATATGTTGAACTTGTTCGACATACTAATCCATGCGTCCACAACTCAAAAAAATTATATTTTCCTTGAGTTGTCCCCCTTTAGTTGTATTCCGACCTTAGCCTATCAGTTGATAGTCAAGAGTATGTGTGCATTCATGTTTATCGGTGCCTTTTACTCTTATGGTCCGTCAAGCCATTCTATTCCGGAATGACAAGGAGAAACAAACTCCAGTACCTTGTCCACTTCGAGGATTGGGTCAAAGTAGTTGTATTCCACAAATCAAAATGCCAATTCAACTTTTGCTCTGTTCTACCTTGGAGTGTCACCCTCTTTCATATCAAGAATGATGTGAGAATTGTACAATCTCTTATGAATTCTTGATATAGTGATACTTTCGCCATCATTATTCATTTTCTTGGTCTCCGTGTTGGTTGTAACCGGAATGCCGACAGGTAAATCATGATGTGTGAAATCAATACTCCTAGCAACCGTGTTGCTTGGTAGTTAATGGACATTAATATCATTCTTAGCGTGTTGGTTATCGAATCACTATTGTAGGATTGATCATGCTACCTTGTCCTTATTTCTGGTGCACTCTTCGATCTTGGAGTTAGGATTGAATCCCTTGCTCTTCTGATCATGTCGTCTTGCCTTGAAAAGCAAGATTGTTCTCGAGCTTAGAGACATATTGGTGGTTCATGATTTTCCGGATATCTTCACGGAGGTATCACTAGGTCATCCCCTGACCGATATGTTGAGTTTGTGATCAAGTTGGTTTTCCAATAAACCACTCTTTCTCCAAGAATCTGTGTTGGATACCCCTGAGCTAGTTGGTTAAGCCAAACAACAACTTGGAGAGTTGGAAGATAAAAGCTTGCCTAACTTAGTTCATTTAAAGGGATATCCTTGTTTTTGTGTGTGTGTTGAAGAAAGATGATGTCTTCATCGATTGATCCTCATGATCAATTGTTGGATCTATTGTCTTGTCCAAACTTTGATTTGAGTGTGGGCTATTCTAAAATAAAATTAGAACCAACGATATTCATAATGTTGTCGCACCCATGGTTGATCCCTCGAGCATACACCATCACATCTTTTGGTCTGACCAATGCTAAATCCGTGTTCACTAAATTGTGGAACTCCATCTATATGGAAGCCTTGATGACTTGTTGTTGAGCCCATCAGCAGCATTTTATCTTCTCCATGATTCATGTTGAACATTAAGCTAGTGCTGGAAACTTGTGTAAGAATTTTCTTCATGTTCCGTTCATGAAGGATATGTTGGATGAAAGAAGTGACTTCCTCTAATTCATGTGCATTTGATGCAAGTTGCCACCGTGAATTCGATAAAGCTTGTTTTTGCTTCCTTGGAATCATCCCAAATTAGTCACGCATGTGCGAAGTGCTCTATAGTTTGACAGGTTGGCCGCCTCCATTCTATATGTGTTTCCTAGCACACCAAGCCACTGATTGATTTGTTCAAGGAGAAGAGGCTCCTTCTTAAGAGCTAACCCGGGCTTATAAAAGGACTTTGATATCCTCGTTGATGGTTCCCACCTGAACTCGGTAGTGTTTCATTGTAAGACTACTATGTGGTCATGCTTGTCTAGGACAACGTGTTCACATGTGTGTAGCAGAACCCGCTCATGTTTTGGAGCTTTCTATTGTAGTTCATCTCCTAAGAATCTCACAATGTCATCTCATCGAATTGTGTTGCAAACTTTCTTTTGCAGACATGTTGAGTCTGAAGTATCCTATTACTAACCAGATCTGAATCTCAAGCAGATATGATGGTTGGAACATTCCCATCATTTGCATTTTGTTCCCAGCCTGCACCGTTGTTGTGCCAATATTCCATGGGCTTCCCTCCTCGGTAATTGCTATCCAGAGTCATCTTCAAAAGTGGACTTACCATGGGTCCCATCCATTTCCGATGATAGGGAAAAATCATCCAATATGTTGTCTTCAACAAGGTAGTCCACATCATCCATTCAAGTCTGAGTATGCCACTTCTTTGAACTCTTCCAGATGATCATTTGCGAATTGCCTTAGGCTGGTATAGAGAGTTTCAATGATCTATGAATCAGAAGTAATTCTTTTTGCCACTTAAGGGAATATTTACATTAATCACCTCTCCCAAGGTGCCCTGTTATGGAATCATGGCAATTATTTCCTCGCTACTTTAAACTCTTGTACCATCTTACCCAAGCGTGGAATTCTTGCCTACCAAATTGAACTTTCATCATCTGTTTCCTTCCTTCCCACTTGACGTGAGTTAGCGTTTTAGCTCATGAGATGTTTCAACGTCTCACTCCATGAGTTGATCTTGAGTTGCTCGGTCTTTGAGAAGATCGATTCCTGTAGAGTTTCTTTCTATCGTCATCATGTTGGATGAAGATCTCGAAAGCACAAATGTCAGGATCAATATGAAGAAATGAATCAACATCTTTGAGAAGGGCAGTGGGATCGAGAAGATTGTTTTGGCATTGTGTCCCCTCTGTCTTCTTACCTCACGTCTTGAATCTCGGGACGAGATTCTTGTTTAGTGGGGGTAAGTTGTCACAGCCCCAGTTTAATGCTTATAATTAGTGGCATTGCATTCATGCATCTTATTTAAATTTCTGAAACTTGAATTGAGGATCGTTGAAGCCTCAAAACTTTAATCAAAAGAAGGGCAAAGAACCCTGGAAATCTCATTCTTTGTTTCCAAGATGTCCTGTTTGCAATGTTTGAGAATTTTGGCAAGAACTATATATCAAACCAAAATTTAGGAACATTTTTAAGGAATTATTTTTGGGACTTTGAATTTAAATCAATAAGTATTTGACTTTTGGATTATATTCATTTTATATAGAATATATTTCAAAAGGCCTTGAAATTATTTATGTGCCTTTGGAAAAGTCCATAATGGCAACATACAAATATTCAGAAGGTTTTGCCCTGCTTTGATTTACTTTTGAATTTGAATCAGTGGCAAACTGATTAAATAAAAAGAAACCAACATAGATAATAAAACAGAGCAGTTTTTACCTGGCCTCACCTGTGAAGCCCACCAGAGAGGCCAGCCCACCTACGCGGCCCGCTATTGTACTGGCCCAGCCCACCTCCACCTCCCCTGTCGTCTTCCTCCCCAGGCCATTAGGCAGGGCGTGTGGCCGCCGTGCGCGCACACGTGCGCGCCACCTCCACCCTGCTCGCCTGCCTCCTCGATGGCCTGGACGCCTGTGGCGTTGCCACGCAGACCCCTGGACCCCCTCGACCGCTCCCCTCTCTCCGTGCCTCGTCTCTCCCCTGAAGCCGAGCGCACCGGAGAGCCGCTGCTCGCTGTCGTAGCCACCACGCACCCTAGCTAGGCCCCGCGCCGTGTCCAGCCACGGAGAGAAGCTCGTCCTCGTCTGAACACTGAAGATCAGAATCCCGGGCGCACTGCAGCGTTGTCAGCATTATCGTCTCCCTCGCTGGCAACCCGTCGATCGCCGCCGTCGATTCGCGCCGAAGAGGGC